>NW_002987850.1:139677-327893 GCF_000006295.1 Pediculus humanus corporis | reverse complement strand
GTTTAGTTACGATGATGATGGTGATGATAATGATAATAATGATGATAATAATAATAATAAACGGTAATTAAGGGCATTAATGCAATTTTGCAAACTAACCGACGTACCATCAATCACGACTCGTTTTGGCAGTGAAATTTTTTTTTTTTTTTTTTATCATCATCATCATCATCATTATTACATTTTGTTGGTTGTTGGTTGTTGTTGTTGTGGTTGAAATTTGCGCGGATATTAAAAGAATCACGTATTTGTCGCGAGAGACGTGAATTGAAAACATATACATATATATATTTTTGTTAATGGAAAAAAGGGGAGAGAGAGGAGGAAGGGGAAAGGGGGAAAAGAAAAAGCAAATTTTTTTTTTTTAAATGCGAAAAGTGAAACGGCTAATGATAATAATAATAATAATAATTTTTTTTTTTAAATTTATAAATATAATCGGATATCAATATTCTATTGATTAGTGTCAAGGACGCGAATGCAATTTGTTAAAGTTTACGTGTTTATTTATTTATTTATTTTTTTTTTGCTGCGGCGACGATAATAAAAAATTATTATTATTATTAATAATAATAATGATAATAATAAATTTTTCGGGATGAATGTTTTTTTTTTAAACGTTTTTCGTTTTCGGAAAATTGTTTTTTATTATTATTTTGTTTGTGTGCGCGTTCAGTCATCGTAATTTTTTTTTTCTCTTTCTTTCTTTCTTTCCTTTTTTTAAATTTCCCGCCCGTCTTTTCGCGCGCACTCGTTCGATTATCGATTTCCGGATTTCTTTAATTTGGACGAATTTAAATGCAAGCAGGAGCCACGTTTTTTTTTGTTATTTCCTGTTCGAATGATTTTAATTTGGTATTTACACGTTCGGCGTTCGTTACATTTTGATTTTTTTTTATTTGTGATCGAAACGTTCGGTTCGGAAAAATCCGAAAAAGGGAAAATTAGAAAATAAAAGACGACAAAATAAAAAAAAAAAGAAAAGGGGGATTTCCTTTTCGATTGAAAATCTCAATAAAATACGTTTCGTTGATCATTAATCGTTTATTATTATTATTATTTATTTATTTATTTATTTATCGTCTTTTTTCCGGTTTCAAAAAATTTTCTTCTCTCTAAATAAACCTTTAAACCTTTAAAGGATTTAACGTTCTGGATAATCTCAATTATTTGTCGTCTCCCCCCCACGCTTTGCAAATAGATCACCGTTGGTAAGAAATGAAAATTATCATTATTATTATTATCTCGCTTTGAGTTTTTTTTCGCTTTTTTTTTTTTAATAGACGCACGTGATTAATCTTAACGCCCTTTTTTTTATTATTATTATGTTTTGTCATCTTCCTACGTTTTACGAATAAAAAAAAAAAAAAAACATTTTGGAAAGTTTTATTATCATTATTATTATTATTATTATTATTATTATTATTATTATTATTATTATTATTATTATTATTATTATTATTATTATTATTATTATTTCAATTCTAATGACGGTTAAGGAAAAAAAAAAAATTATTATACATATTTTTTTTTAGTTCGCTTTCACTTTTTTTTTTTTTTTTTTTGCAACAAAATCGTTCATCTTTGCAATTTTTTTTCTTTTTGTTTTTAATGACGCGTAACATTTAAAAAATTCTGCGTTATTATTATTATTATTATTGATTAAAACGCGCGTTACAAAAAAAAAGATGGCCGAAAATGAATCACGTTCGGTTTATTTATCTGTACTCGAAACTAGAAAGCTCTGGTAATTTTTTTTGCTAAATGTGATGATGCAATATTTGTATGTAATGTTAAAAATGGGAAATGAACGAGGAAAAAAAAGAAAAAATCAAATTTTTCTGTCGTGTCTGCAGTTATTATTATCTAAAGACACGTCGCTTTTTTCAAACGATTCCTTCATTCGTTATCGAATATGGTTAATATTCGTACGAAGGCTGGAGTGCGTGACGTTCGTCGATCGTGTCGATAATATTACGCGTATCACACACACACACAAAAATATTCGTCACGCATGTGTACGTACGCGTACATAAAATACGAATGCGAACGGGAAGGGTGAATGCGGGGGGATAAAGGGGGAGGGGGAAGAGGGGGCAGGGAGGGAGGGGAAAAGAAAATAAATGAAAAATATTTAACCTTGATGACCTTATTCGCTAAGCTTATCAATTTTTTATCAATGACCCAATGATTCTTACTTAATTACAAACACACACACACAAAAACTATTTATTCTCTCTCTCTCTTCCCCCCCCCTCTCTCTCTTTTCTCTCCGTTTATAAATACCAACAACGTTTTTATTATTATTATTATTATTATTTTTCATTCATTCCAACGAAACGTCGCGTTTTTTTTCCCCTCCTTCCGTTCGGTGCGATGTCGGTGCGATTTGTTATTTAAAAAAAAAAGAAAAATCAGAAGAAAAATTCATCGTCGTCCGTCGATGATAATAATAATAATAATAAAAATAACTAATAGGAAAGAAAAAAAGTAATAAAATTATTAGATTATCTCTCTCTCTCTCTCTCTCTCTCACTCTCATATGAATTGAAAATTCTTGAACTTTCGAACTGATACCGCCATTCATCTGATGAGAAAAGAAAAAAGAATTTGATTTGTTCTTATGGAAAAAAATGTCCAAAAGGTACGCGATTTGGGGGTGGGGGTAGGAGGAGAAGGAGGAGGAGGGAAATGTACGTGTGTTATTGACTCCCACATTGTTTGTTGAATGATGAGATTGTTGTTGTTGTTGTTGTTAATGATTTTAATGGAGAATAAATTGATGGATTGACCAAAAGTATGATTTAACTTATTTGCTTATTATCACACTCCTTCGGTCGTTATCAATTATTATTATATATCGATCGTTGTTGTTGTAACAACATTTTCGTTTGTTTGTTTGTTTGTTGTGTCATTACAAACAATAAATTTTTTATAAGGTAAGGAAGAGGAATCGGTTACGATCGACATTTTTTTTCTTTTGTTTGACTGCGTTAAATCCTGAACTCTAGCTGAACTCTTACCGTTTATTTTTTTTTTGTAAAAGTTGTTGTTGTTGTGGTTGTTGTTTGTCGTTTATAAAAAATTTGAAGGTTTCGATTAAAGCCTCGAAGCATAAAACAATCGAAATTCTATCTCGAAACATGTGTGTGTGTGTGTGTGTGTGTTGGAAAAATATTTCAAGAAATATTCCTCCGACATATCATTCACGAAATGAATATTGCGTGATGCGTGCGTGCGTTTCTTTCTTGCGTGTTGCGTATTCTCTCTCTCTCTCTCTCTCTTTATTATTAAATAGGAGTTTCATAGTTTGAATAATAATTTAAAAAAAAAAAAAAAAAACATAATCTTTTGTAATTGCGATCACGATTCGAAAATAAAAAAAAAACTTCTTCTTTCTTCTTCTTCTTCTTCCTTTAATGGTCGTGATGTCGAAGACCTTGCTTTTGTTAAACAATACAAAAAACTTTTTCAGAATTCAAGTTCAGACCAGAAAAAAAAAAAAAAATCCGTACGGTTAATTGTTGTGTGTATACATAAATATAAAACTTTCACTGAAATGAAAAAATTTAAGATTTTCCATAGTTAGTTAGTTAGAGAGAGAGAGAGAGAGAGAGAGAGAAAATGACGTCGTTCAAGTTATTTACCATAACTTTACCCCTGGAGAAGAGAGAGAGAGAGATTTATTATTATTATTATTATTATTATTATTATTCTTTTGTCAATACGACAAGTTTTTCTTTTTTTTTTTTTTGTCCAGGGGACACGTACGTATTGACAGGTATAAATACGTATGTATGTAAACTCTTAGGACTGTGTGTGTGTGTCTGAACAAACTCATTAATAACGTAAAAATTTAAAATAAACCGGAGGTTGACTACTTATACTACTACCACTACCACCACCACTACTACCACTACTACTACAAGAGACTAAAAAAAAAAATTTATCTAGTTATGTGAAACCCATTAAACCAGTTTTTTTTTTTTTTTTTTTTTTTCGTGTTTAAACCATTCGACGACTATTTTGTTGTTTTTATTTTATTTCTTTCTCTCCTTTTAAATTTATTTATTAATGTTGAGTAATAAAATATGCAAGTCAGAGAGGAAATATTAATAAACTGGTATGAATAATAATAATAATAATAATGATGATGATGATGATGATGATGATAATAAGTATTAATAAATAAAACATAATTTTTTTTAAATTTTTTATTATTCAATGTGTAGGCATTTTGTGATGATGGTGTTTGGATGATCATGTGATCGAATCATTTACTTTGAATTTAAAAAAAAAAATTTTTTTTCCCTCCTCCTCCTTTATCCGATCAGGTATAAAAGAAGGAGATGATGATGATGATGATGATGATGGAGTACGAAGAAAAGGTTTTAAAAAAAAAAGTTGTCGAAAAAGTGTTAAAATTCTTTATTAAGAAGGTAAAATGAATAAAACAAAAAAAATAAAATAAAATAAAATTAGAATCCGACCGGAAATGTGTCGGATTATTTAACGGGAAGTAATAATGATAATAATAATAATAAATAACCGTCTATGAATTTGTGTGAAAAATTAATAATAATAATAATAATAATAAGCAGGTGGACAAAATTATTAAAACGTTTTGAGTTTTCGGGGTTCGTTCGGGGATAAAACAACAAAACGGTCGATTTTTAAATTTTTCTGTAAGGAGAGAGAGAGAGAGAGGGGGGGGGAAAGAGGGAGAAAAGAGGGTCAATAAAAAAAAGGTAAAATTGATTTTATTACAAAGGTGGTGTAAGTTACAAAATTAAACGGGAAATAAAATGAAATGAAACAAGATGGCGAACGTTAAATCAAAAAAAAAAAAAAAAACGTCGTGTATTATTTAAGCGAGACGTTTTTATTTTTACCCGGGGAGGAAGGAGGGAAGGGGAGGAAGGGAGTGGTAATGACTGGAGAACGAATTCGTTATTAAAAAAAAATTTAATCGTTTTCTCCAGTTGCAACCACAAAAGCAACAACGACAACAACAACGTATATTTTTCTCTTTCGTAATTCTCATCAAATTATTTATTCATCTTCTTCTCACTACTACCACTACTTGATACATAAATAATTGTTTTTACTCTTTTACTTTTTCTTCTGCTACCACTTTTTTCGTTTGTTTTCGTTCAGTAAATAATTAATCGTTCATTTAAAACAAAAAAAAAAAAAAAAACTAATCGCTAATTGTTTTTGCAGAGTTGTATGCAGACCGTTTATTTCGTTAAGTAAATAAATTACACGTTGTAATTTTTTTTTTCTTTTTCTTCTGCCACTGCCTGCTACCCTAAAAAAAAAAAAGAGAGAGAGAGAGAGAAATTATTGTTGTTATTATTGCCAATGTCATCATCATTTTGCAGATGTTTTCTCTCTCTCTCTGTTTCCCTTTTTCGAGAACACGATTTCACGACTGGAATTTCGTCACGCGTTTTTTTTTGTATCCAGGTCTAAGAAAAAATTTAAAATCGTTTTGCCGAAAGAAAAATGGCCGCCGTCGTTTTTTAATTTTTTTTCCGTCGAAAACATTACGTTTTGTCTTCTGCTTTTTCTCATAGTGAATTATTCGCGTGTGATTTTTTCTCTCTCTCTCTCGAAGAGACAAATAAAACCGTCGCGTGGGTGAAACGTATACGAAAAAATGGCGTCGATGCCGTGCAGACGATTAACCTTATTTTCTCTCTCTCTCTCTCGGTATTAATATGCTTAAACATTTATTAACTTATTTATTATTATTATTATTTCAGCGCAGTATTGTCGCTAATTTTCCACATAATGAGAAAAAAAAAAATCGGATTTTTGTTGTTGTTGTTGTTATTGATAATGAATTGAGAATTTTTACATAACAGAAAGTTGTTGGCATTGATAAAAAAAAAATCTTATGTTTTTTAAATAATGACCATAATGATATCATCGTAATAGTAATAATAATAATAATAATAATGATAATGATAATAATAATAATTGTCATCGTTTCAATAATAATAATAAGTTACTGACCATGTTTTTTTTTTTGCGACTGTTTTTAGTTTTAATGCAAAAAAATTTCAAATGAAATAATATAAATGACATTTTTAACATTATTGATGATTTAAATGTGAGAGAGAAAATGGCGCATTAATGGAAAAAAAAAAAAAAAAAAAATTGTTGATTTCATTCTTTTAATATGAGAATTATAGGAAAAAAAAGAGAAAGAGAGAGAGAGAGAGAGAAATGAAACTTGATATAGTTAAAAAGGTGAAGGAAGAAAGTTTTTAAATTGAATACAGGCATATATTTCTCCCCCCCCACTCCCCCTCCCATTTCCTCTCGTCTTTTCCTCCATTTTGATTTTTTCGGGTTGTTGTCGTTCGAGAATTATTATTATTATTATTATTTTTTTTTTTCGCACACGAAACAAGTTAAATTGGATTCGGTTTACGAAAAAAAAAGAGAAAAAACAAAAGGAAAAAGTCATTAAAACATTTGTTGGCAAGAGTTTTCGGTCTTCGTCTTTTAATTATCATTATCATTATTATCATTATTATTATTATTATGACTGTTCCGCATTTAAAAACGGTTTTTTTTTTTTTTTTTTAGAGCGTGTGGGTATAGATATATATACACATACATAAACCGCGATTGAATTTGTCTTTCTCTACGGGAGTAATAATTTGTTATTGCAACCGATGAAGGTGTGCCAAGAGATACGAAAAGAGAGAGAAAGAGAAAGAGAGAGAAAGAGAGAGAGAAAGAAAGAAGAGAGAGAGAGAGAGAGAGTCCAGATGTTTTCCACCAAAGGGATCCTCATTCAGTAATAAAATGAAGTTAATTAACCCTATCTCCGGTTGTTTTTTTTATTTTTATTTTTATTTTATTTTTATTATTTTTCATCATTATCATTATTATTATTATTATTAATATTATCATTATCATCATTATCATTATTAAAGGTTATGCGAAAATAAAATAAAATAAAACAAACAAACAAACAAATAAATAAATGAATAAATATACTCATTAAAAATTCGAGATGCGAGTTACGTCATCAAACCCGTCATCGGTTTTTTGTCGCATCCTCGTAATTTTTTTTTTATTAACGTCTGTGGTCATCGTTTTGTGTATTGGCATAGAGTAAATAAATCGAACGCGGGAAATGGAAATGAATGGCGCTGGAAAAAAAAATATTTCTCTTTCTCTCTCTCTCTCACACCTTTTTACGTTTTTTTCTTTCTCTAAATAAAAACAAAACGGAAACGGAAGAAAAAAATTATTTTAAGTGTGACGATACGGACGCCATTTTGTTTTTTTTTTAATATAAAATTTTTTTTTTTTCCCCAATGAAACGATCAAACCTTTTGTCTTTATTATTAATATTATTAATATTTTCTTCTCGTTCCCTTCTTGATGCAAATAATTTTCGACAAAGGTTTTTCTCCTCTCTTCCCCTTCTCTCACTCTCTCTCACTATAAGCGTTGAATTTTTTATTCGATAAAAAAAAAAAATTTTTTTTTTTGCCCCGATTATTATTATTATTATTACTTTATATTTTCCTTTTTTTTCTTTTTTTATTTCATTTGGGAAAAAGAAAGCAGAAGATGGAAGAAGAAGAAGAAGATGAGAGCCATTATTATTATTATTATTATTACTACGCCTTATTAAAAAATATTTCTTTGTAAATATTACCATTCGTATTTAATTTTTTCTTTTTTCCCTTTCCCCCCACCCATTCGCCGTCTCTCTCGTCTCCCCGTTCGAGGGAGACTTTAATATTATTATTATTATTATTATTTTGCGCTACTTTCAAATGCTTTAACGACTTCCCATTTAAAAAAAAAAAAAAATGAGGAAAAAAAAAGGAAAATGAAAAGGAGGAAAAAGAAGGAAAACGGGTCTTCCCCGAATGAGCCTTTTTCTCCCTCTCTCCCTCTCTCTCTCTCTCTCTCCCTCTCTCTCTCACTATTCCTCTTTCGTCTCTTATTACTAAACTTTTATTATTACGAATTTTTTTTTTTTTTTCATCGATTTGTTTTTTCTTTTTTTTTTCCAAAAGAGAGAGAGAGAAAGAGAATGGGAAAAAGAGAAAGAGAGAAAGAGAGAAAGAGAGAGAGAGAGAGAGAGAGAGAGAGAGAGGTAGGAAAATTCTTACGTGACCGTTCGTTTTTTTATTATTAATGTGAAATATTAAAATTACATTCCACGTAATTATTATTATATTTTTTATAATTAATAATTAACGATTATTACGGTAATAAGTTTTCTTTTTTATTTTTTACGTATTATTATTATCATTATCATTATCATTATTATTTTATTTTTTACTCGTAATCATTCAATGTTAAATTTAATTTTTGCAAAAAAAAAAACCGGTTTTAAGTAAAAGCTTAATTTTTTTTTTTTTAATTTCCGTTTTTTTTTTTTTTTTCGTCTGCATAAGTTAATAACAAAAGGGGAAATTTTTTATATTTGTTATTATTATTATTATTATTATCAATATTATTATTTATTTATTTATTTATCGATTACGATCGCCCTGTTTTTTGTTTTGTTTTTTTTTTTTTATAAACATTTTTAAAAACGTTTAAAAAATTTTTTTTTTGTTTTGTTTTAAATATTTAATTTTAAATATTTAAAAATTTTAATTGGAACATTAATAATAATGATAATAATAATAATAATAATAATGATAATAAAATAGGAACTTGATAATGTTTAAAAAAAAAAAAAAAATTACGTCAAGGACGTGTGGAAAAATTCAAGTTTTTTTTTTTTTTTTAATAATAATTTAATTTTCGGTTGTTTTTTTTAATAACCGCGTCGGCCATTTTGTTTTTTTTTATTAATTCCTTTCGTTTAATTAAATTTATTTATTTTTTATATAAAATAAATAATAATTAATAGTAGTAGTATCGTTTAATATAATTATTTTTTATTTAATACGCGGATGTATTATTATTATTATTATTATTATTATTATTATTATTAGTTATCCGTTAGTCGTTTTATTTAAAAAAAAAAAAAAAATTAAATACGGAATTTAATTAAAATAATAATAAGAAAATAAATAAATGTAAATAAATAATAAAAGGCGGTGGTGTGTGTGTGTGTGACGTCGTTTGTGATGACGTGTGTGACGTATTTGTTTGTTTATAATCGAGGAATCGATTGAGTGAGAGAGAGAGAGAGAGAAAATCACACAGCCTTCTTGAAATGTTTTTATTAAATGTAAACGGAGTTGATCGGTTGTTGTTGTTGTTTTGAATTTTCTTTTGTTAATTTGGTAACGTTTTGATTAATAAAATAATCGTCCATGATTGTAATAATAATAATAATAATAATGGGATTAACAAACGGGTGATAAATAAATTAAGGAGGAAATAGAACGAGAGATGAGATAATAATTATAAGGAAAAAAAAAAAATTTTTTTTAATCAATTGCGTTTGTCTTTGTCTTTTGTTTTTATCGTCGTCCTCGTCGTTGTCGTCTTCGTCGTTTTTTGTTGCATATTTTTTTTTTTTTATTGAATTACATAAAGTTTAAAAAAAAACAGTTTTGGAAGTTATTTTTTATTTATTTCATCTTTGATGAAATAAAACTTAATGGTTTGACTTTTTTTTTTTTTTTAATATTTTTTTTTTTCTTCCCCTCTTTTTCAATCCAGTTTTTTTTTTTTCATTTCATTTTATTTTATTTTTTTTCGTTTTGTTTGCAGTAATTGGGTTTCCCCTTTGTTTAGTTTATGAGATCATACGGTTTTTTTTGAACGCGCGGAAATTGTTTGCGCCAGAACATTACGGTTGAACAAGTTTTTTTTTTTCTTTCTTTCTTTCATCGTTTTTTTTATAAAATGCTCTCAGTCGTCTATGTTTAACAAATGTGAAAGTTTAATTTTCTAATAAAAATTGTTTTCTTTTCTTTTTCGGTCGAGTTTTAGTTTGTATGGTAAATGGATACTATAGTCTTGGTGTTCCTTCCTCGGTTGCCTCTTTTTTTCCCAACCATGACGACCGCAAGGGAAAGCTCGGGATTCTCGATGTCATGTTCGACTTTGTAAATTTATTTTCAAGTCGTGATTTTTTTTCCTGTGTTTGAATTAATTTCTTGTTTTTCTTTTTTATTACACATCGTTAACGATCGTTTTTCATATCGTTACGATTTGAATTATTTGAAAATTAATTTTAAATCGATATCGATATCGAATCGATCGATCGATCGATTTATTTTTTTCTTTATCTAAAAAAAATTATTTTCGATGATTCAAAAAAAAAAGAAATTGAATTCGAAAGCTAAGCATTATTTTGAAAAATTTTTAAACGTAAAAAACGGACTAAAAAAAAACGAATATCGTAATTTAAAAAAAAAAAGTTTTGCATTCCGACTTGACGGTGTGAATCCCGAGCTCTAACACTGATAGTCACTTGTTGCTATAATGTTTCAAACGTTAGACTTTGTAACCATTGCATGGGTGGCAAATCGGACGATACGTTTTCTTAGATGTCTGACAAATAATTTTTCAATTGAATTTTTTACACCCATGTTTAACGTACGTGAAACTAAGTCTTTCGACGAGATTTTTTTTACTCTAAGAAGACTTTGTCGTACGTACGTTTCAAACGTTAAAACCCGGTTTTCGTGAGTTGATTGAAAAAGAAGAAGGTTGCCTGCACTGTCTCTCTATTTGCTAGTCTTTCAGTTTTATGGAGAGTTTGTCCGACGAAAGAGCGAAACCGTTTGTTGTTGTTGTTTTTTTTTTTTTCATTTTTTCATTTTTTCATTTCATTTCTTTTTTTTTTTTTTTTTTTTTAAATGTCTACACGTTTAAAATCTTATTCACATGAGGATTTTCCATTTGGATTAACAAAAGGATACTCATTTTTGGATTAAGGAAATCATTATTATTATTATTATTATTATTATTATTATTATAGAAAGAAGAGAATTTAAAAAAAAAAAAAAAAGTAAAACGCATACCAATTACATGTTAATAATAGTAGTAGTGACTGTGAATTGTTTTTTTTTTATGTAAAAAAAAAAAAAGTGATTTGAATTTGTTTACATAAAAGGGATACACGACAAGCATACCTGAAAAAAAAAAATTTTTTTTTTTTTTGGTAAAATTCGGTAAAAATTGATTTTTTGTAAATTGTTTTGTAAAGTGAAAGAAAAAGAATTGTATAAAAAAAAAAAAGTTATTGTGGTTTCGTTCAAGGTCAACCCGTTCGCTGCTCACACACGCATAATATTCCCAAAGGTAGGTGATTCATTTAACCAAATAATAATAATAATAATAATTTAATTAGGTTGGGCAAACGTGGATGTGTGATTAGGAAAAAAAATTTAAAAGAAGGAGAAGAAAAAAAAAAAAAACGGGATAATAAAACGAAGAGAAAGAAGAAGAAAGAAAACGGAATTTTTTTTTTTTAAATCCGCAAAACGAGGACGAACGGTGGCAATTTTTCACTTCCTTTCTCGCGAAAAACGAGAAAAAACGTTTTTTTTTTTTTTTTCTGTCTCTCTTTCGAAGAGTCGTTTTTTATGCGTAACCGTTAATTCTTTCTCTCTCTCTCTCTTTCTCACTCACTCGCACGCACGCACACGCTTTATTTCTAGCATTCGAGCATTCTTCTTTTCCGCGTTCGTAATAATAATATCATCATCATCATCACGTATGAATGCGTACGAACGCGTTATTCGATAGCTCTCTCTCTCTCTCTCTCTTTCACTCTCGGACAAAAGAATATGGAAATATGAAACGTTTTTTTTTTTTTTTTAAATTTAAAACGGTCGCGCAAACGAATAAAACGAGGAAAAGAAAGAAAAAACATAAGAAAAGAGAAATGGGAGGAAGTGAAAGAGAAAGAAGGAAAGAAAATGAGGAGAGGAAGGAAGGGAGAAAGGGAGAAAAGGGTTGAATTTGTAGGGAAAACATTGTTGGGGAAAAGAAAAACATGGCGGCACCCGTGAAAGCGAGAATTTTAAAGAGGAGGAAGGGAGAGGGGGGGAATAAATTCGCTCGTGCAAAAAAAAATTAAAAATGAAAGAAGGAAATAATTTTTTTTTTTTTTTTTTTACTTCGATTCGAATTTTTGTTTTCGTTAAATTAATTAATTTTTAAATAAATCGAAACGAGTTTTGACTTGTCGTTAAAATTAGAAAAAAAAAAAAAAAAAAAAATTTCAACGTTTTTCCCTACTGTGCGTGCTTGAATGTGTTGCGTTTGTTCGTTCGATGTCAACGACGAAAATATATATTTTTTTTAAATTTTATTTTCCCTCGTTCGAACTCATCGTTTTTCCCCCGTCGTCGTCGTCGTCGTCATCGTACATTTGCGACAAGAGAGAGGGGGGGGGGAAGAAGGGGAGGTAAAGGGAAAAATGTCGAATTGACGAAAGTTGATGAATGATGACCGCGCGGTCGTTACGTTTCGTTTTTTTCCCCCATTTTTTTTGTGTTTGTTTTTTTTTTTTTTTTCGGAGAGAAAGAAAGAGAGAGAGAGAGAGAAGGGGGGGAGGGAGAGAAAAAAGTAATTGTTATTCGAAACTGGAATGAATTTTTTTAAGGGGGAGGGGGGTTGACGGGGTTGAGGTGGAAGAAGGACAGAGAGAGAGAACGTTAAATAAATAATTCATGCGGACAGGTGCTTTCGCTTTATTGCATTCGAAATGTGAAAGCTCATCGAACGCGGAATTTAATATTATTCGGGATTCGAAGGGAGGGGGAGGGCGAGGTTTTCCACTGTTTCCTCTTTTGTTTTTCTCTCTCCTCCCCTCGTCACCTCACCTTCCCTTTCTTCCCCCGCACTCGTCCCCGGCACCCCCCCCCCAGTGCCACGTCAATCCGTTGGTTACGTTTTTCTTTCGTACGGTGAGCGAACGGTGGGAGGGGGGGCAGCGGATGTTTGGGGAGGTTTTTGTCATTTTGCGTTCAATTTTTCTGCAAACAAACAAATTTTTTTTTCTATAAATAAAATGTTTAAACAAAAAAAAAAAATGTAACGTTGGGGTCGTTCGATTCGATTCGATTCCAATTTATTTATTTATTTATTTTTTTATTTGTTTGTTGTCGTGTTGTTTTGTTGTTGTTCCGAGGAGGAATCCGTTCGTATTGAAAAAAAAAAAATGTCGACGTTCGTAATCGGGATGATAAAAACTTTGGGTGGGTCTTTTCCATTAAAAATTAAATGGCATGGCCGCGAGGGTCAAACAAAAATCGAACGAACGCTTTTTTTTTTTATAAAAGTTTACATCAATTCGAACGTTTTTCCTTCTTCTTTATTCTTTTCCCTTTTTTTTTTTTTTGCTTTGCCTCTTTATTTTTTAAATGGTAATCGTTATAATTTGTTTTTAATGTTTGGCAGTGGGAAAAAATTAAAATTAAAAGGACGAGCGGGGGGGGGGGGAGGAACAGAAAGACGTGTGTTGTTGTTTTTCTTACATTCAAAATTGCTTTTTGATTTTTGTTTTTAAAAATTTATTTAAAATGGTGGAAAGGAAAGTAATGCAGAAATAGGTTTAGGGTACCGTTTTACAGTCATGATATTACACACAAGGTCGAATAAAAGTCGCATTGGTTTTGCCATATAAAATAAACCGCGAGGTGGAATCCGAACCCGAGAAATCAATCAACTCGTTTTTTTTTTTTATTTCTATCTCTTTTTCTTTTCTTTTTTCTCTCTCTTTCTCTCTCTCTTCTTTCTTCTCACTCTCGAATTCTCAACCAACTTGCACGTTTTGTTGTTGGCTTGCGGCCATTTTGTTTTGTTTTTTTTTTTTTTGTCTTTAGTTGCTTTCAATGTCTGATTTTATTTTTTATTAATTTTTTTTTATGCTTAAGTATTTGTTTTCTTTAGCATACATTATTATTATTATCATCATCATCGTTTATTCTGGATTTGAATCAAATTTTACAAAAAAGTTATCGTCGAGGTTGGTTTTTTTTTTTTTTTTTTTTTTTTTTTAAATTTATTGCTATTGCTGCCATTAATAATATTATTATTATTAATAAACTTTTACACGCGACAAGTTTTTTTTTATTTTTTTTTTTTTTTACCGTTTTCAGCATCCGTTCCAGAAATGAAATTCAGAGAGAAGGATGTAATGATTTTTTTTTAATCCGTGTGATGATACCGTTTTCTCGTTTGCTAAAACAACTTTTTTTTATCATTATTATTATTAAATATTGATTTTTTTTGCTTGTTGTGGCTTTGATAGCAAGTCGTCATCGATTCGTAGTTTTCCACGTGTCATTCTTTATGTTTTTTACAATTTTGGTATTTTGTCTTTTACCATTTTCAGGAGTATATCCATTGATAGTTTGTAAATATTTTGTGCAGAATGCAAGGAGCACGTTGGCCTTTGGTCCCCCCCATTACAATTGAAGACACTTTTTTTAAGAAGTGAAAGTTTAATGATGTAGCAATTTTTACATGATTTTTTCTTTTTTTTTTTTTTTTTTTATTTTGCGACCGTTAATGACCAACTCGAACACGACGAGGGAATTAGCAAAAAAAAAAAAAAAGGAAATTATTACTCGAATTACCTTGGTTTTTTATTATTATTATTATTTTATTTTGTTGGTGACACTTGAATCATCGCATTGAGTTTAATTTTTGTATGCGTACGGCACATTTAAACATGATTACCGTGAAAAAAATATTAAAAAAGAAAAAGAAAGAAAAAAAAACGGTGAAAATAAATATTCAGAGAGAGAGACAGAGAGAGCATTAGTGATGAATAGTCAAGGTTTTTTTTATTTTCGGTGTATGGTATTGAATGTATAAAGTGAGTGAGTGTGTGTGAATTTGTCTTAATGGTAAAAATTTTAATTTTTCTTTTTTTCTTTTTCTTATTTTGATTTTTGTGGTTAGCGATGCATGGCCTGTTATTATTATTATCATCATCATTCACTCAAATAAAAATTTGCAAATCATGCCGTTTCGTGTTTTTTTTTTTTTTTTTTTTTTTGTTTTTCAAATAACATACCTTTCATTTTAATTTGATTTATTTTATTTTTATTTTATTTTTTATTTTTCGTTATCGGGATTGTGCAAGCTGAATGTTGAAGCTATAAAACCGTGTGTGTGTGTGTGTGTGTGTGTTCGAATGAAAAACGTTTCCATAATTATAACGATTAAATCGAGGAAAAGTTTAATTATTTGTCGATGGTATCAATTTTTATAAATGAAGTTTAATTAAATGACCCGGTTGCAGCCTTGACAAAAAGAAAAAAAGAAAAAAAAAACTAAATTTCTGATGCCGGATGAGATCTTTACGTTTCTCTCCATCTCTCTCTCTCTCTCTCTCTCTCTGTCTGTTTCTCTTTCCTTCTCTTTCCCTCTCTCTCTCTCTCTTTTCTAAAGCGTGGTCATTGATTTAAATAATCTTGGAGTAAAGTGTTTTTTTTTTTTTTTTTTTTTAAACATGTGCCCTTCACCGTTCGAGTAGCGAAAATTGTTAGTCTTTTATTATTATTATTATTTTTAATTTAACGTGAATGAAATCTCGCTAAAGCAGAAATGACTTTGCATTTATTATTAATATTATCGCCCGAAGGAAGGAAGGAAGGAGTTAACTTGAGTTATGTCCAAGAGAAAGGAAGCTTTGAAAAGAAACATTGGTTTATGAAATTACGAATCTGATTACGTTGCGTTTAACGTGACCTTCCTGAGAAAAATTTTATTATTATTATTATTGTTGTTGTTGCTTTTTTTTTTTTTTTTCCTTTAATTCTTGCTTTAACATCGCATAAACATTTTTTTGCTTTTGAAAAAGTCGATAAACTTTTTTTTTGTTGTTGTTGTTGTTGTTGGTCGCCCTGTACGACGTGGTACAAATAAACGTTTTAAAGCTGACAAAAAAACGAAACAAAACAAAACTTTTTTTTGGCGATTGTATTTGATGAAAAGACGAAAATAAATTTTTTTTAAAAAATTTAAAACTTTATTTTTTAAAAAGTTTTTTTTTTTTTTTTTTTTTTTTTAAATTCGTTATTCAGACGTTTTTATTGCTGGCAGACAATGCGGAGGGGAGAGAGAAAGAGAGAGAGAAAAAGAGAAAAAAGAATTCAAATATCAGTCAAGCAAAGTCAGGTAGTGAAATTCATTTGAAAAAAAAGGAAGAAATAAAATAAAAAAATAACCCCGAGGAGAATTTTTATGGTTGTCGTGACCCTTTAAAGAAAGAGGGTAAAGAAAAATTTTAAACTCAAACGTAAACAAAAAGGAAAAAAAGAAGAAGAAGGAAAAAAAAAGAAACGAATATAATATTTAAAGCAAAGGAGCGCATAGAAAGAAAGAAAAAAAAAAAGGTTTAAGTCAGATAATTAAAAAGCAGCTGTAAAAGTAGTTTTCATTAATAGGACGGACGAATGTTTGGATGGTTGGTTGGTTGGTTGGTCGGATGGAATTCCAGAGAGTGAAACGTGATCCGAAGTCTTAAAATCCCATAGGGTGATCCGTAGGCGTAGGAAATGAGAGAGGTAAAGGAAGATTATGAAGAGAGAGAGAGAGAGAGAGAGAAATAGGATGGGAATGTGAAGGAGAGAGGGGAAATAAATGCGATGATGGAATAAAAAAAAAAAAAAAAAAGGTTTTTTTCGTTTGTATCGAACGTTTAAAAAAAAAAAAAAACTGTTGTAAGAAACCTGTGGTTCCCATGTTTAGTTTGCGGTCGAACAGAGTGAGATGTTTCCGAAGGACACAGTCATCGTAAAAACAAAATGATGATGGAGGATCGTGTAGGTAGGGTGATGTTGTTGGATGTTGCCGGGGAGCTGCTTGCTGCTCTCGGTCCATTATGTTTTCCCTCTCTTTTATTTCAATTTTTTTTTTCTTTTTTCTCAATATCATATTCTGCGTCTTTGTTCTCGATCGGGAGGGTTTTTTTTTTTTTTTTTTTTTTTTTTTATATTCCTATTCCTAGTCGAGGGAGAGAGAGCGAGAAAGAAAGAAAAATTGCGCACCTGCTAACTAAAAATTTTTTATTTTTATTTAAAGGAAAAGAATTCTTTTGTGTTGGGGCGAGAAAGAAAAAAAAAGGAAAAAATTAAAAAATACACACACGCGTACGTGTGTGCGTGCGTGCGTGCGTGTGTTTCATCAATGGGGAATTATTCGCTTTCGTAACACTAATGAAAAAATTTAATGCACACAAAGGGTTGATTACTTTCAAACGTTTTAAAATCGCCGCCTGCCGTAGCGTAATTATATAATTAAAGTGCAAGAATTTTTATTATTATTATTATTATCATCATTCGGAAAATGGAGGACGGACGGACGGGAAGGTGGCGTGAATCGCGGTAGTCGAAACGTAATATTAAACGTGCATTATGCGTGTAGTAGTAGCAGTAGTCAAACGCATACCAAAATTTCCCCAATTGTAATAATAATAATAATAATAATAATAATAATAATAATAAGGAAGACAAACTAATCTCTCAACATTAACCTAAATAAGGTAATTTAGTGCTAATGAGTTTCGAAACAATTCTCTCTCTCTCTCTCCCTTTTCTTATTAATAGAAATTATAATTTTTTTTTTTTTTTTGTATTCTTTTGTATTTGTTGTTGTTGTTGTTGTAGTACTGGTGGTATCGGCTAAATCCCTTAATTTTTTCGACCTTGTAAATTTTTTTTTGTAGGAAAAAATGTAAAAATTTGTGTTGTGCACACGTGTAACCTTGGGCTGTGCTTTAAGTGAAATTTCGTATTAAAATTTATTATTATTATTATTATTGTTACTAAATTTTATTTTGGGTAAATTTTTTTTTTGTGAAATGGCATTTCAATAATCATTTATCGCGCTTGAAAATTTTTTCAAACGTGAACGTGGATTTTCTTATAAGGTTCGAAGGCAGGAGGAGGGAGGTAGGGTAGGTGCGCGTGACTCGTTTTAAAAATAAAATTTTAATAAAAGAAATTATTATTTTTTTTTTTTGTTTGTTTGTTAATTGCATTGAATTTGTAGCTGAGAGTGAAAATAAGCGGAAAGCCGGTGGCACGGTGGATTGTGTGGTGGTGGTGGTGGTGGGGGGGGAATTCCAGGTGGAAACAAGAAAAGAAAAAAAAAATCGACCTTTAAATTGTTTAACATTCGAAAACATTTTGTTTACGCACATTTAAGACTGTGGTGGTTAATGACTTTTCCAAGGTTCAAACCTGTGTTAATTTTCTCAGGCCGTTTTTTCACTTGAAATTCTTATTATAATTGTGTTGGTTTTTTTTTTTTCTCTTTGGGAAAATTTATTTTTTGTTTCTCTCTCTCTCCCTCTCTCTCTCTTTTTTTCTTACGATATTGACGTGAGTAGAAACCTCCTTTGAAACTTACGTAGATCGTTAAATATTTCATGTTTTTTTTTTTTTTTTACGTTTAAATTATTATTAAAAATCCCTCGCCCTTTTACATGAAGCGGTAAAATTAAAAAAGAAAAAAAAATTAACTACGTTTTATTATTATTATTATTATAATTGTTTTAGTCTTAACCCGGGCAGGTGTTTTTCCCATTTTCATTGCTAAAATTTAAAAAAAAAAAAAAAAAAAAAAGGAAAAGAATTTAAAATAAAATTTAACGACGAACATATAAAATGACGCGTGTCATTTCCTGGCTGCTTTGAGTCTACCCCCGAAAAAAAAACTTATCAAATCCAAGGAAAAAAAAAAAAAAAAAAAATTATAAATAGAATACGGTCGGAATGTGCAAGAATCGATAATGAAATTTAAAAGTGTTCGATTAATCGATATCGGATTTTTTTTCTTTTTTTTTTTTTTTTATTACACGCGTAATTATTTCTTTTAATTTTTAAGGGTTTTGTTGTTGTTGTTGTTGTTTTACTGCGAAAAACTGAAAAGTAATAATAATAATATTAAGATAATTGAAAATCGATCGATTGATCGAATGAATGAATCGATGAAACGATTGTTTTGCCCGTGTTGTCAAATGAGAGAGAGAGACGTTGAATGTAGTATTCGAGCGTCTCCCAAGTTGAAACTTTTGAAATTGCATCCATTAAAACCCTTAAAAGTTAAAGGGTGTATCAAAGCGATTGTGTTTTACGATGGCAACGATCGTGTAATAGCGAAAAAAATCGGTAATTACGCGTTTCGAATTTGAATTTTTTCCGCCAAAAGAAAAGAAAAAAAAAATTAAAAATTGAAAGGATCGAAGGGGAGGGGAAAGTCAGGCCAGCGAAGGATAGAATGGGTAAAAACCCAAAATAGATATTAAAATGGTTGACCAAGATAAAAACCATTAACAGGCTCTGAATAGTTAGTTGTTGTTGTTGTTAGTAATTACCGCGGTCGAAATGGTTTCCTCACACAATTGCAATTTAAGTCTACTGTTTTATTGTTCAAGGTTGTCCACCAACATAAAGAAGTCATGTTGAACAATAATAATAACAACATAATGATTCATGTCCGATGTATGTATGTATGTATGTTCGCTTCACGACCGACCAACACGTCACGTCCTTCGTTTTTTTTTCTCTCTCTCTCTCGAAAGAATTAAATAGGAAAAGAAAAAAAATAGTAGTAATAATAATAATAATAATAAATTGAAAGAATGAAAAAAAAAAATAAAAAAAAAAAAATTTGCGAGATGTGAATCGTGCGAATGGAGATGATTGTGTGTGTTGCGAGAATTCTGGAAGGAAAGAAGGAAAGGGGAGGGGGAAAACAACGATTTTAATCCTTTTCATTTTTCATTGTTTTTTATTATTTGTCCCTGGAGAAGAGTGTGAGAGAAAGAAGTGGAAGAGGAGGAGGAGGAGGAGGAGAGGATTTGATTTCGGTGCTGGAGAGCAAGAGAGAGAAAAAGAAAACATTTTTTTATTTTTTATTTTTTTTGTTTTGTTTTGCTTTCATTTTGTGTCTTTTGTTTTTTTTTTTTTTTTTTGTGTTTGACCGCGCGCAGCCTTCAATTTCCAAAAGATAATAATCGTCTTAAAATAAAAAAAAAAAAAAAAAAAAAAAAAAAAAAAGGAAAAAAAGAAAACATTATTATCTGAGTTTAAATCGACATTGTACATTATTGACCTTCCTAATAAAACCGACTCGGTTTTTTAAATGGTTGTCATTCAAAATTTACTTGCCGGGAAAATCATAAAACTGATTCGTTATTATCATTATCATCATCATCATAGTCGTCGTCGTCGTCGTCGTCGTATTTATCTTTATGCGCCGTAAAAAAGAGAGAGAGAGAGAGAGAGAGAGAGAGAGAGAGAGAGAGAGAGAGAGAGAGAGAGAGAGAGAGAGAGAGAGAGAGAGAGAGAGAGAGAGAGAGAGAGAGAGAGAGAGAGAGAGAGAGAGAGAGAGAGAGAGAGAGAGAGAGAGAGAGAGAGAGAGAGAGAGAGAGAGAGAGAGAGAGAGAGAGAGAGAGAGAGAGAGAGAGAGAGAGAGAGAGAGAGATAAGGAAATATTAAATGAATAATGGCGAAACGAAATTAATTATAAAAAAAATAAAGGAGGAAGAAAGAAAGAAAGAAAGAAAACGGCAATTTTTAATCTTGCGTTTGTTGAATGTTAATTTTCACATGCGCGGAATTTTACTATTTCGATAAAATTCTAGAAAATTGGCACGAAACGCGAAAGACGTGCAGGTCAAGAATGACGTGTTAAAAAACAACAAAAACAACAACAACTAAAAATTCAATATTTATCTTATCACGTGGGCTTCATTAATGGTCTCTCTCTCTCTCTCTCTCTTTCGCTTTAAATATTTATTTACACCATTTAAATGATGAACAAAAAGAAAAAAAGAGATAGAGAGAGAGAGAGAGAAAAAAAAAATTGATTTTAACGCCATTACTAAATCATCGTTTTTATCATCATCATCATCATCGCCTTCGCCAATGATCAATATTTACTTTCACCTTTCGAGTAAGAAAATCTGACAAAATGATAGTAATAAAAATATGAAAATAATGATGATGATGATAATAATAATTGGTTAACGATCGACTGTAACGTTTCAACTGAGAGGAAAAAGGTGAAAATTATTACTTCACCGTGCGATTAAATTATTATTATTATTATTATTATTATTATTATTTTGCTTTTCTAAAATGTTTTTTTTTTGCTTGTTGAAGTATTATTATTATTATTATGATTATTATTAATATAATTAATGTTCGTATATGTAATAATAAAGAAAAAAATCAGGTCTGACCGAGTATTCAGGCTATGCGGAAATTCATGAAACGACGACGTTTTTTTTTTTTTTTTTTTTTTTTTTTTTACGACGGGTATCGAAAGAAATTAAAACAGGCGGAGGAGACGGTTGCTGGGGGGGGCGTGGCAAAATGGGGAGAAGGGGGGGGGCAGAAAAAAAAAATTAAAAAAAAAAAAAGAATTTTTTGCCAGTCATTAAAATGGAAATGATTCTGGAGCGAGGAAAAGTAGTAATAAACTTATTTTAGGCACGAAATAAATAGGCATACAAAGTTATTCTTGTTTTTATTTTTTATTTTATTTTTATTTTAGGAGAATATAAAATAAGGTCAAACGTAGGTTGAAGTAGAAGTCGCTCCTCCTATGACGTACAAGGTATAATAATAATAATAATAATGATGATGATGATGATGATAATAATACGATACCCACGAAATGAAAAAAAAAAAAAAAAAAAAAAAAATTAAAAAAAAAAAGAAAAAGAAAAAAAAAATTCAACGATAATTATTTTAAAATGCAAAGCACGGGGTTTTTTTTTTTTTTTTTTTTTTTAGTATACCTGAACCTGCCTGACCGTCTATTACATAGCCTGATATTCATAAATTTAAAAAGGAAAAAAAAGAGAAAAAATGACCGGAGGCCATACAAAGCATTGTATTATTCCAGTTTTTTTTTTTTTTTAAATAGTAATTTCCGAGTTGGTTTTAACTTCATCTTTTTATTATTATTATTATTATTATTATTATTATTATTATTATTATTATTATTATTATTATCATCCCTCCTCCCTTCTTTCAATTGTTTTTACACGATTTTTTTTTGTTGTAATTGTTCAACTTCTTGGAGCAATGATTTAGATGAGGTAGAAGAAGAAGAAAAAACTCGTTAATTATGACACCCGGATGTTTATATCTATATATTGTAGTTTCCTTCAGTCGATCGAAATTCTTATTTCCAGCATCGGTTGATGTGGCTCCAAAAAAAAAGAAGGAAAAACGGGAAAAAACGGGAAAAGTTGCTGCAGGGATGAATGTAGTAAAATTTGGAAAAAATGTTGTGAAACGGGAATGAGCTGCCTGACGATAATTATTTCGATTGTTCTCTCTCTCTCTCTCTCTTTTTTTTTTTTTCTATTCATTTTCGTTTGTGGAAAGCGGGAAAATCGATTTACCTGGAATTTTTCTTTATCTCCCTTTATTTCGCACGAAAGTTTTCATATAAAATTCTTGTAATAATGATAATAATAATAATAGTGAAATAATGAAAGAATAATTTTCGCGAATCGATTTTTTTTTCTATATTTCTCCCACCCCCCTCGTCGAGGGACGCAAGGGAGCATTCGGTTAAAATCAACAAAGAATGCGTCGTGATTAATGCCCTGCTTGCCCCATTTCTATTTTTCCCCATTTCTTTCCCAGTTTTCCCGCACTCTTCCTCCTCCTCCTCCTTCCATTCCTTTCGTCTTTTTTTCCCTCCTCCCTCCTCCTTGAAAAATAATACATTTAATCGATTTAAACTTCGTCGTCGGTTGGGATAATTCGCGCAGACGTTTTTATTTTGGTGAAAATTTATTTACTTTTTTTTTCTCTCTCTCTCTCTTCTTGCGACAAAGAAAATAAATAAAGAGTAATAAAAGTAAAAAAAGGTAGGGGAGAAAGAGAGAGAGAGAGAGATAGAAAGATTTAAAAGTAATAAAAAAAATAAAAAAATAAAGTAGAGGAAAAAGAAAAGAAAAAGAAGAGAAAGAAGAAGGAGAGAAAAAATTAAATAAATAATAACTTGCCAATGAAATTTTCCATTCGAAAACTTTTCTTTTGAGATAATTTCGAAAGTTTTCCAGAGATGGGGAAGGGGAAGGGAAAAGGGAAAGAGAAATGAGAGGAAAGTAAAAGAGAGAATAAGGTTATGGAGAAAAAGGTATATAATTACGTACTCGGGAGGGGAAAGGAGAAAGAAGAAGAAAAAAAAGAAGTTATTCGTTTAATTTTATTATTATTATTATTATTATTATTATTATTATTATTATTATTATTATTATTATTATTATTATTATTATTATTATTATTATTATTATTATCGTTTTTTTATTAATAATAATAATTATTATTATTAATAAAAGTAATCGTAGCGATTCGTAGTAATGGAAAAATCGGTTATTGCGTGATTTATTTTTAATTTAATTTTTAAAAAAAAAAAAAAAAAAAGAAAACTTTTGCTTAATGACGGTTACTACTCCATGATGAAACTTTTCTTTTTCTATAAAACTTCAATAATAAGAACTTTATAATTTTTGTTGAAGAGGAAGTTTAGAGTTTGGGTAAAGTTTTCCCGGATGTTTTTTTTTTTTTTTTGGAAAATGTTGAAAATCGAATTATTAACGCATCGCGAAAATCATTTAAATCTCGCCCATTGTTTCCGCGTTCGACTTTACACTATCGTTTCGATTATTTTAATTAGCTCGCTTTTGCTTGGGTAAAATAATTAATTGATAACAACTATTGAATTTAGATTTATTTTAATGAAAAGCAGAAGAAAAAGACGTTTTCACGAAGACGAAGTCTCAAAAGAACAACATGGCGGGGGAAAAATGCGTTTGTTACGTTGCCGCCGTCACGATTTTCATGTTTGCACAAAAACTTTATTTTATTTTATTTTTTTTTATGATTCTGCTTCTTGCCCCCCCCCCCCCTCATCCACTGTTGCCACACACGCACTGCAAAAAAAAAATAAAATAAAATAAACGGGAACTTATTTAAATTTAAGATTAAAAAAAAAAAAAAAAAAAAACAACGATTTGTTTTCGATAATGAAATGTTTTTTTTTTTTTTAAAAAAAAAAAATCTGGTTAAACCAAAGTTGCTCCATTTTGACACTATTAAAAAATATAAAAGGAGTCGTCGTAAGATTGAAAAAAAAAAACTGGGCTCGTTAAACGGGTTTTTTTTTTTTTAATATATTTTATTTTATTTCTTTTTTTTTTTTTTTTAATGTTTAACTTTTTTTTTTTTTTGTTTGTTGGCATTAATAAAATAAACGTGTTTTTCTAGTCGATCAGGTTTTTTTTTTTTTTTGTGGTACTCTTGAAATTTTTAATAAATATAAAAAGTGCGTGTGCGTGTGCGTGTGTGTATACTACTACTACTCTCTCATATGCTGCATTCGTTTATTTTTAAATTATTATTATTTGTACGCACTAAGCACTCTCTCGCTCGCACACACACACACACACACGCATAAATATTTAAATAAACATTATTATTATTATTATTATTATTATTATTTGAAGATGAGATTATATCAAAAAGTATTAAATTTTTTTCAACTTCGTCGTTAAACGAGGTAAATGTAGGAATGTGTAACATTTGATATCGTCGGTCGAAAGTGAGTCGCGAGATTTTTTTATTTAGTTTGTTAGTTATTTATTATCATTATTATTATTATTAAAATTATTGTAATTGCCACTTTCTAAACTAAATTACTAAACTGGCTCTCGAAGTGAGTCGTTTATTTTGTTGTTGTTCCCTTCATCAAGATCATGTATCATTTTCCAGGTCGGAAATTTCAATCAAAAATGTGAAATTGATTGAGCAATTTTGGCGTCGGTTATAGAATCGTGGAACGAATTTTTTTTTTTTTTTTTTCATTTTATTTTATTTTATTCTTAAGTGAAATTCTTTATTTTATTTAAGAGTGAAACCAGTGAAACAGCAAACAAACGAACAAACAAACAAACAAACAGACAAACAAACAAAATCTATGGGTCAAGATAAAAAAATAAAAAATAAATTTTTTCTTTTATTTTCTCTCTTTCTCTCTCTCTCTCTCTCTCTCTCTCTCTCTCTCTCTCTCTCTCTCTCTCTCTCTCTCTCCCCCTCTGGTTTTTTTGTTTGCCATATCATCATCGATTCCTGGACGAAAAGGTCATTTACCTTGTATTTTCCAGTCTCCAGTTTTTCAATTTTTTATTGCTATCATCTTTAACAATAAAAAAAAAGTTAAGGGAAGGGGGGGGGGAAGAACGTTTTTTTCCGTGTTTTTTTCCCTTCCTTCCTTCCTTCCTTCTCTTTTATTTTATCATTATTGAAAAAAAAAAAATAAAAGAAAGAGGATTATCAAGTCATTGACTGATTGACTGGCTGACTCACTGACTGAGCGATTGATTGATTGATTAAATTATCCAATAAAACGTTAATAATAAATATTAATACAAAAAAAAAAAAAGAAAAAGGAGAAAGAAAGAAAGAAAGAAGAAAGAAGAAAAAAAAATTGTTTTCCTTGCGAGTTTATTTTATGAAGTTGTTTTTTCTTTATCATCATTATCATCATCATTATTATTATTATTATTAGTACTATTACGGATCTTGAAAATAAGTGGCAGTTGGCAAATTGATTATGGCAATGAAAGTTTGAAATTTAAATGAGCGTGTGTGCGTGCGTGGCTTAATGCCAAAAAAAAATTAAATGGTTGGTTTTTGTATTATCTACTCCGGTGTCGATTATGAAATGTCATGAACGTGAAAAGAATTTTTCTTTTCTTTTTTTTTCCCCCACATTTTTTTTTTTTTTTTTTCATACCGAGCTATCTAAGGAGGGTAAAAGTTAATTGAATATGGAAATTGTCGATTTTCGTTGTGTGTGTACGTGTGCACGATGATGATGATGATGGTGATGATGTGTATTAAGTTTTTTTTAAAATAAAACAAAGTATATTTTTTGCGGGTTACGTACGAGTTTTAGGAGGCATTTTTGTGCGTGTGCGTGTGCGCGTGTGCGGATCGTATACTCTGATAATAATTTATTTAATTTTGCGTTGAAAACGGTAGAATGAACTCTTTCGGTAGCACATCATTATTATCGTTATTATATTTCTCGGTAGAATAAAATTGTGGTTCGTATTGTATTCCCCCCGTTTGGCAAATGCTTCGAAATAATAATAATAATAATAATGGATTTTCCCCTTTTCCCCTTCTTGCAGTTCGAATGTCCGATTCGAAATTATTGAACATGAAATTTCACCACTGAATAAAAAAATATTATTTGTATGTTGTTGTTGTTGTTGTTGTTGCGATTTGAGATTTTAAGGTGATTTGAGAGAGAAAGAGAGAGACAGAGAGATAGAGAGAGAGCGTTAATGAGGTTTTAGCACGTATTATTATTATTATTTTCATGCGATTTATCGAAAGGAATCTCTATTGCTTGCTGACGAAAAAAAAAAAAGTTTTATTTTTTATTTGTTGACCTTATTTATTATTGGGTTGTTGTTTTTGTTGTTGTTTTTGTTGTTATTTTCGTCGTTTTTACTGTCAGTTAAGATTATTTAACATTTTAAAATGTAATTTAGTGTTTACTCAAAAAAAAAAAAAAAAAAAAAAAAAAAAAAGAAAGAAAGAAAAGAAAGAAAGAAAAGAAACAAAACAGCCTTTTTATTTTTTTGAAAAAAAAAAAAATTTTCACTTTAATTTGTACGGTTAACGAATTCAGGAAATGTTTTTTTTTTCCTAAAAAAAAACTTTTTTTCTTTCTTTCTTTCTTTCTATCTATTTTCCCCCTTTTTTTTTTTTTTTTTTTTTTTTTTTTTTTTTTTTGGGTTCCCCCCCCCCCCGGGATTTACAGAAAGGGGCGAAGACCCCCCGGGAAAATTGAATTTAAAAGGTGGTGGGGGCAAACCCTGAAGACCTATTTTTAAATTTTTTTTTTCTTTTCCCACAAAAAAATTATTATTATTTGCAAGCTTGAAAAAAATTTTTTTTTTTTTTTTTTTTTGAAAAAGATTCCAAGAATTACTCTACTGTTATTATTATTATTTAAAGACCCCATAAAAATTAAATGAAGAGCAATCGCACACACGCACGCACATACGCACACGCACTCACACATACGCACACGCAAATAAAAACAACCTACGTATTTTTTTTTTTTTTTTTTTTTTTTTAATTTTAATTTGATTTTTTATTATTATTATTATTATTATTTATTATTTGCCTACATTTTTCAATTTTTTTTTTTTTTTATTTATATTTTTTTCCTCGTTCTGGGTTTTTTTTTTTTTTTTTTTTAGGCATTTAATTAGGTTAGCCTTTTAAAAAATTTAAACATTACTAAGCCTAAACCGCCTAAAAAAAGTCTGTAATTACTTCTACTCGTTTTTTTTTTCTTTATTTTTATTATTTTTTTTTTTTTTCGTCTCTTGTAAATGTTTTAGTTTTGTGTGTGCGTGTGCGTGCGTGCGTGCGTGCGTGTTTTTTATTTTGTTGGAATAGTGCGTGGGATAAGGTTCAAGGTGATGATTATTTGATATTAGTCCGTAAATATATTAAATATATTTTAGTTAAAGAGTAATGGAGTTTTTCTCTCTCTCTCTTTAATTCGTTACGGTTCTCAATAGAATATTATTATTATTATTATTTATTATTTATTCATGGCTTTATCGAGCACGTCAAATTGATCGATTAATATATAAAAAAAAAAAAAAAAACGAGTTCGATTCGACGGATGATTTTTTTTTTTTTTTTTGTTTCGTTATAATTGATTCGTAAAAAAAAAAAAAATTTCTTTAGGCGAAAAACATTTGCGAACGAACGAACGAACGAACGAACGTTTACGACTACCATTGTAAATTTTTTTTTTTTTTTTTTTTGTATTTCCATTCTTTTCTTCTCGAAAACCTATTATCTGTAAAAAAAAAAAAAAAATAAGTATTTATTCTTCCATTGTTTACACGAACAATGTTTCCATTCCGGTCAAGGCCCTTTTCCATTAGAGCGAATATTAGAATTAATATCGCCGGATTTGGATGAGGATTAAAAAAATATAATAATAATAATAATTATAATAAAAGGATTTTTTTTTTCTTGACGTGAAATAAAAAAAAAACTAAAAATGAAACAAAAGATTTGAAAAAAACGAAATGAAACGAAACGAAAATTTAAAAGCAGTTTTTTTTTTTTTTTCCCGCATAACAGGAATGAATGTTTTGATTTGAAACGAAAAAAAAAAAAATGGTGAAATAATCCAATAATTTTCTTATGTAATGTTCATTCATTTGTTTAATCAATTATCATTATTATTGTTATTTTTACATTCTTTGTTTGTCCTTCCTATATCCTATGTCTTTTTTTTTTCGAACAGATTTTTTTTCTTTTCCTATTCCCGTATGCGATAGATGTATTAATTTTGATTGCGTTTTCTCATACGTGTAAAAATTATTATAAAAATAATAATAATAATGATGATGATAATGATGAAGGTAGTCGGGTTCGAGAATAAAAGGAAAAAAAAAAAAAAAAAAAAAAACCCCCAATGATTAACGATTGCGTTTAATCATTGAACAGAAACGATTTGAAAAAAAAAAAAAAAAGTCTGAATCATTTTGCCATTTAAAATGATTTATATGTCGATTAAATGAGATTGTATTCAAAAAAAAAAAAAAACAATAAAATGAATGCAGCTTTTTTTTTTTCGGTATTGTTAAATGTGTTTCTTTTTTTTTTTTTTTTTCGAAATTGATTTTTAATTAATGTACGAAACAACACTAATTAAACGGATTAATCAATCACTTTTTTTTTTTTTTTTTTTTTTTTGTCTTTGGTCGTCGAATGTCGCATTTCGAATTAAATTCGCGCGCGAGATGATCGCGAGAAAAATGACGAAAATGACGTGGATAATTGTTTTATTAAAGAAAAAAACGAAACGAAACGAAACGTGAAGAAATGATAATGATTTCCCTTTCGAAAACGATTATAAAAGACGACGAGTCGAACGTTAAAGGCATAAAAAGAAGATGATGATGATGATGATGATGATGATGGCGATGATGACGAAGAAGAAAAAAGAAGAAACAACTAAGTGAGGCCCTTTTTTAAAAAACCGAAGAGAAAGTTTTTTTTTTTTAATTCGAAGTCGGTTCGAGGTGACCGGAGTACTTAAAAATTCGTTGACCGTGCAAAAAAAACTCTTTGCCGTTTCCCCTCCCCTCCCCACTTACTTCCTTCGCGAATGTGCGTGCGTGCGTGCGTGGCACAAAAAAAAAAACTTATTAAATGAGTTGGCATATAATTTAAGATGAGATCTTTCCGTTACGATACGTTTCCTCTTTTTTTTTTTTTTTTTTTTTTTTGTTGTTGTTGTTAGCGTTCGAAAAATTAATCTGACAAATGCTTTGCATCTTTCCGTTTCTCTCTCTCTCTCAATTTGCAGATGAATTTTTGTGTTCGCCGGAGTTTTGTCAGTTAAAGACGCGAAAGTCGTATTATTTATAGGGGGGAAGACGTAATAGCAAAAACGGCGATAATGATAATTATAATGATGGTAAAAAATTACCTTCATTTAGGTTTTACTAGTTGAGTTATTATGATTATTATTATTATTATTAACGTTTTATATTTTGATGTTGGTAAACGTGTAGTTCATTACCGTGTATATACGTGCGTGTGTGTGTGTATGTATCAGCGTCGTGTATGTGTGTTTACGAACGGACATAAATAGATTTTTTTTTTTCTTTTCTTTCTTTTTTTTTTTTTTGCTGAAACAAGCGTTTCACGAAAATCGTGGGTCATTTAATATTAATATTAATGACTTTTTTTTTTTTTTTGTAAGTCGACCGATTAAACAAACGTGAACGTGTTTTTTTTTTTTTTTTTTTTTTTTTTTATACGTCTTTTGTTACGGTAAAATGGTGGCGGAGATGAGGAGGGGAAGAGGGGACCTTTGGTTTGTTCCATTAATAAAAAAAAAAAAAAAATTTATTTTTTCTATTTTAAAATCGTATAAATGAAATTAATGAGTTTCCGGTTCTAATTAATTGATTTAAAAAAAGAAAAAAAATTCTTTAGCTAGTCTAAAGAACGCTTTGCTTTATTTATTTATTTATTTATTTATTTTTAAAAATAAATTATCGGTTGGCAACCGTGAAAATCGAAGGACAACATATAATCCTCATTCGAATGTCTACGAATGGTGGTGGTATAATTATTACTCGTATGTATTACCGTGACAAATTTTTTGCCTATTGTTGTTTACAAAAGTCGTCTGTTATTAGTTTACCCCCCCCCCCCTAGCCCCCCGATGCCACCGCCGCGAGCATGAGCGAAATTAAAAAAAATTTTTGTTGTTGTTGTTGTTGACTTTTCGACTTTTGCTAAAAAACGGTGGGGGAAAAAAAATATAAAGAATTAAAATTATTATTATTATTATTATTTTTGATGATGAGTACGAAATAATCCGCTGAATAGGTTCCGGTTTTGACCTTGGTTATATTATATTACAAATATTGTAATACAATTTGATTTTTTTTTTTTTTTGCGTTCAGGTTTTTTTTTTTTTTTTAAATATGAAGGGAGGGAGGGGGGGAGAACCTTGAGAGAGATTCTAATGCTACGAAGGCATAAATAAAATTTGCGAAAGATTACAAAAAACTTTGATTGTTTTTTTTTTTCTTCTCGGTAATCGGATGATTGAAAATTTTATAAAGAAAATTTTGTTGTTTTTCCTCTTGCCACTCGAATCACCGGAAATGGATTCGTGCGGTTTGCGGCTATTGTTCTTTTCATTCACTTGGCAGTCTGGCTTTTCATTTTATTTATTTATTAATATTATTAGTATTTTTAAAACGAATCGATGAAAACGATGAGAGAATTGTTGTTGTTGTTTTTCTTTCCTCACGATAATTTTTTTTTTTTTATTTAGCCTTGGCTTAAAGAAACGAGAAAAAAAAAAAAAAGAAGTATGGTCGATTAATATTCATGGAATATTTTTCATTTTTATTTTTATTTTTGCAGAATCGGTGAGTCACGAAACCGGTTAAAAGGAAGTTTTTTTTTTTTTTTTTTTTAAATTCTTTTATGGCATTTCAATTTCGTTGGAAAGTAATAATAATTTTTTCCTTTTTTTTTAAACGTTTAAAAAAAAAAAAATTATTAGAGACGTTATTATCATTATCGTCGTCGTCGTCATCGTCGTCGTCGTTTTTTCTATCATGCGTGGGCATTTTGTATGAATCAGAAATTTGACGGTTTTTTTTTTTTTTTTGTATATGTGCGAGCGTGAAAATTATAATTACGTGGCATTAGAATAGAAAAAAAAAAAAAAAGGAATTCATCATCGTTTACATTTTTCAAATTTTCCAGAGGGGAAAAATAACATAAAATTTTTTAAACACGTTCCACAAGTTCGTTATCAATTAATTAATTAATTAATTAATTAATTTTTTATTAACTGTCAAATCCATTCATTTTTCGTATTTATTTATTTTAAATGTGAACGAATTTGTTTTCTCGCTCGACCTTTAATGGTAATAATAATAATAATAGTAATAATAATAATGATGATGATAAAAACGAAAAGTTAGTAAAAATTAAATAAAAAAAAAAAAATAACGAAAACGATCAACTAACTTTCTCGATCATTTCAGGGCAACCAATTCAAATTATTATTATTATTACCTTTTTTTTTTTTTTTTATTGATTTATTCATCATCATTATTCGTGATTCTTCAACCGGTTATTTAAATTACGTTCAAAAGAGTCGAAAAAAAAAAAAAAACAAACTAAAATAATAATAATAATAATAATAATGTTTTTTTTCTTTTTCTCTCTCTCCATCTTTTGCTCCGAGTTATAACTCGTGAGAAATCAAAAAAAAAAAAAGAAAAAAGAAAAAAAAACGAAGGTAAAAATTGCGAGATCGTGTAAGGAGAAAAAAAAAAAAAAGAAAAAAAAAAAAAATTCGTGACGTTGACTTGCATTTTTTTCTCATTATTATTATTATTATTATTATTATTTTTTCGGTCGGATACGATACGTGAAGTGTCGGCCATATTGTAAAATATTATATGTATGTGAAAAAAAAAAAAAAAGACTCAATTTTGACATTTGTTAATTTTTTTTTTCTCATTTTTTTTTGTTTTCAGGTAAGCGTAATCTTCTGCTAGAAATTAAAGGTTTTCTCCTTCTTTCTCTGAGAATTTTTTTTGGAAAATGTCACTCGTCGTCATCGTCGTCTGGGTCACAACGCACAAAGAATTCTTTTGATACTCTGGTAAACAGTCAGTAAGTCAGTCAATCAATCGGTAGGTGGGTGGGGGGGGAGGGTGATGTTCGACTTGTTATCGGTTTATTACCGATACTCGGGAGTCGAATGAAATCAGGTGTTATTGATTGTGGAGTTTTTATTTATTTATTTATTTTTTGGGTACACGTGTGCGTGTGTGTGTCGATAACGAATCTGTTTTGCTGTCGATTTTCCTTTCTAATTTACCAGGCCCCTCCCCTTCCCTTCCCTTCCCTTCCCTAACTCCTCCCAATTTTTTTTTTTTGCGTAATTTAATGTTGTTGTCGTTTTTTGTAAAATACACTTTCTCAAGTTGGATGCACTGTGTGAGTAATAGTAGTAGCTTTTTTTTTTGGGAGAGGGGGAGAAATAATTAAATGATTGATGAGTTTGGAAGGGTAAATTTCCAACGATGTTTTCGAAAACGTTTAATTTTTATTTTGAAATTCTTTCGATCGATGGCCGACCCCTCCCAGGGATTCGATTCAATTCGAAAAAATTTGCAAAAAAAAAAAAAAAAAAAAAAAAAGAACAAAAACGAGGAAAAACAAATTCGTTGGATTCGTTTGGTGGGTCAAAGTTGTGTGAAAAAGTCAGAGAAAGCGGAATGAAAATTTTTTTTTTTGGAAACAAAGATTATACAAAAGAAAAAAAAAGAAACAATCAAGGTAAAATCCAGAAGAACCGGTCTTTCGTAGCGTGATTCCATCAAATTATTCAATCGGAGAGACCCCCCGCCCCGCCCCGTCCTCCACGAACTTTTTCCACCTGAAAAAATATTTTTATTTTTATAAGCGTTTGTCGTTATTGTTGTTTGGAGTTGTTGTTGGTTATTTTCCATTGTAAATAATGGAATGTTTGTGACTAGACGACAACAACAACAATTTCTTTCTTTATTTTATTGTAAGTTATCGATTGAATACCTAAAGTAAAATTCGTCATAGCTCACGATTAAAGCGTGTTATGCAATGATAAGATGAGAAGAATTATCGATTCGAAACGATTTTTTTTTTTTTTGGAAGGGAGAGAGTTGGAAAGAAGGCTCGAGAAATTTCTAGAATTTTCTGAAATCGAATGTGACGAATAATGAACGACTTTTAGTTTGATAAAAAATTAACATTTTCCTTTATTTTTTTTTCGAATGATAACAATAATAATAATAATGATAACGGAATAATTGATGATTTCGCGGAATTTTTATCATCATCATCATCATCATCATCATCATCATCATTATTATTATTATTTAAATCGATGAAATTTTATTTTTGTTGTTAATTCGATTCGATAAAATTAGTGTGAAAAAAAAAAAAAATTGTTGATGTAAAAATCATTGTGGTGGTGGTGGACCTCTCTCTCTCTCTCTCTCTCTCTCTCTCTAATCAATATTTAAAAAAGAAAGAAAGAAAGAAAGGAAAAATGGCGGACGCGGTGAAAGTTACAACAAAAACTCGTTTGTTCGATGAAAAAAAAAAAAAAAGAAAAAAAAATTGGCGATGAAGTTGCATGTTCAAATTAAACGACGTTAAACTTCGATTCGTTGCCAATTTGCTCCCTTCACTTCACTTCACTTCCCTCCCTCCCTCCCTCCCCCCTCTTCCTCTCCCCCAACCGATATGGCCCCCCCTCCCCCCTCGTATTTCTTTTTAAGGCCAATGCATGCAATTTCAGGCAGGCTGGTTGGTTGGTTGGCTGGCTGGCTGACTGGCTGCGTCGAATTTTTTTTGTTTTTGTTATACTTTCTTTGTTTTAATTTTTAATTTAATTTTTTTTTTTTTGTTTATTTTCCATTTAAAATAATAATAATAATTTTTGTGTAAACAAAAATGGCGTTCATGAATTTCGTTTCGTTCGTTTGTTTGGTTTCGTGACCAGTTTTTCAAGTCGTCGCTTGCTTTGTTTGTAATGAAACGAAATTTTAAAGTCGTCGTCGTCGTCACGATGCGATGAAATAATAAAACGGTGCGAAATTTTCACTCGGGAAAAAATAGTTTTTCCGGGGATGGGGGAAGGGTAATGATGACGAAAAGTCGATATTTGTTTGTTTGTTTGTTGAAGGCACGGAAACGAGTTTGAAAAAAATTTGTTGGGGAGAAAATGGGGGGAGGAGGGGTTGAGGGTCGGGAGGGTACATAGGCCAGCGCGATCTGTTGGCAAAAGGGTAAAACGTTTAAGAAAAAAAAAAAAACGTCGTCGTCGTGGTTGTTGTTTTTTTGAAGGTCAAAACGATTGTTTAAACGTGCTCCCTTCAAATGCACACGTGTAAAAAATTACTATTATTATTATTATTATTATTGATGTCATTTTTTTTATTTGACTTCTTTCCCCTTTCGCAATTACGAAAATTGGGGGGAGGGGCAGGGGGAAATCTCGTTTATTTTTACTCGAGTTCCGCTTTCGATCGAATTAATTTAATTTTTTATTTGCACTATAATCCGCGATTATATTCGCTTTTAAATAAATAATCGGGGTCGGAAAGAAAAGAAGAGAAGAGAAAAGAAAAGAAAAGAAAAGAAAAGAAAAGAAAAGAAAAGAAAATGGAGAAAATGAGAAAAAGAAAAAAAGAAAGAAAAAAAAAAACTTTCATTTTAAAAATATATTTCAAATTAATCGATCGAGTTATTATTGTTATCGTTATCATTCTTTTATTTATTTATTTCGTTAATTTTTCTCTCTCTCTCTCTCTCTCTCTCTCTCTTTCTATTCTTCCCCCTCACTTCTACCACTACTTCCCACCCTTTCCTTTGTTCTTTCAAAACGTTAATCGATTTTATTGATTTAAAAAAAAAAAAAAAAGAACTCCAATTAAATTTTTAAAAAAAATTGTTTTTATGTTTTCTTTTATACAACGAAAATAATGATAATAATAATAATAATAATAATAATAATATTTAAACATCGTACGCGTATTTATTTATAAATGATGATGATTATGTTTTCAATTTATTATTATTATTATTATTATCATTATTTTATTTTTATCAGCTTATCACTGTGTATAATAATTCTTTGTCGTTTCATAACTCTTGAGATTTCGACACACTTATTCATCTGCCAGGCTCAAACAAAAAAAAAAAAAAAAAAAGATTGTATAACAATAATAATAATAATAATAATAATAATAATAATAATAATAATAATAATAATAATAATAATAATAATAATAATAATAATAATAATAATAATAATAATAATAATAATAATAATAATAATAATAATAATAATAATAATAATAATAATAATAATAATAAGCCAACGGCCATAGCGTGCTGGTCACACCGGTTCCCGTACGATCACCGAAGTTAAGCAGCATCGGGCGTGGTGCAAACTTGGATGGGTGACCGTCTGAGAACGCCACGTGCTGTTGGCTTAAAAGAGCAAAAAAAAATGAGAACAAGACAAAGTAAGAACCAAAAACAAAATCTTGTTCTACTGTCGACCTGAGGCAGCTCGACGAGAATGTGAATTTCACTGCTTCTGACCCTGGCCACTCCAAAGATGTTAGTCACCGGAGCCCAGTTCAGGAGACAAATCGTTCCCATCGAATAAAGATGGACTCAGGAAGACCTTCAAGAATTGATGTGGTGCTATCTTATAATAAGTGGCACCACCGAAATTCGAGTATTTGTCCCTAAGGAATCGGGTAGAAACCTCGGATAAATACTTAAAAACTCCGACAAGTAGCCTTGTCGTGTTTAATGGTGGATAATAATAATAATAATAATAATAATAATAATAATAATAATAATAATAATAATAATAGTAACGTAATTATCTTTATTTAAATTTTTTTTTTTTTTTTTTTTTTTTTTTCAAATTAAAGTTTAAAGTCCGCAATGTGCTTTTTACGTAGGTCGCGTCGTAATAAAAAATCTTAATTAAGGTACAACTACAACTACTACTGAGTTTTCCTCGCGAAATTAACAATTTATTATTATTATTATTATTATTATTATTATTGTTTTCTGAAAATGAGTTCCGAGGAAGGAAAAGGAGGAGAAGGAGGAGGAGAATGAAGAAGAAGGAAAAAGAATCATAAATAACGAAAGAGCCTGTTTTGAATCAAATGAGAATTTTTTTTTTGTTTTTTCTACTCTCGTTCGGTTGTCGGATTGTTGCAGTTTGTTGTTGTTGTTGTTGTTTTGGTTGTATATGCTAAAAAATTGCCTTGAGAGAAGTTTTTGACTGCGTTTAACGGGTTCAAAAAGTTCATATGAGAAATTGTGTGTGTGTGTTTGTATTTCCTTTTATGAGTTTCAAAAAAAAAAAAAAAGTTTACGTCCTTAATTTTTTATTATTATTATTATTATTATTATTATTATTATTATTTATTTTTTTTTTTTAGGGGGTCTCAATTCGTTGTAAAATCTCTTTCACTTCTTATTTTGCTGTTATAGTATCATCATCATCATCATCATCATCATCATCATCATCATCATTATTTTCTTTTCTATTCTTTCTTTTTTTGCTTGCTTGCTTGCTTGCTACGTGAGTATCAAGTAAATGCGATTTCTATTTTAAAACTAGACGAATTCGATTAAAATTCGATCGTGCAAGTTTTCTAGGTCGCGTATGAATTGGCAATTTTTTTTTCTCTCTCTCTCTCTCTCTTTCTCTTTTCTTTCTTTCTTTTTTATTTTGTTTTGTTTTGTTTTGTTTTGTTGTTATTGTTGAGAGAGAGAGAGAGAGAGAGAGAAAAAAAAAAATTAACATTTACCTTCTTTTGTATTCGAATGGAAAAGGGAATAGAGATGGTGGAATGGAAGTTGTAGATTTTTTTTTTATATGTATAAGTTTCGTTCTCGCAGACGTGGCACTAGAATGATTTAAACGACGATAAATCGTCGTCGTCATCGTCATCGTCGTTGTCGTGGATTCATATATAAAAAATGTTATTTTTCCCCCTCTCGGCAAACGTGGTTGGTTGTTCCTACCATTTTATCGATAATAATAATAATTAATCATTCGAGCCGAGCAGCAGATGGCGTCTGGTAGTTGTATTCGAGAGAAAAAAAAAAAAAAAAAAATTCTTTTTGGTTCATTTTTACTTCGGGGTTTTCCTTTCCATGAATTTTTCACTTCTCCCCCTACTAGTGCTCTACTAGTTATTTATCAAGGAGGGGTAAAAACTTAATTCCTGTCGTCCTTTTTTTTTTTTTTTTGTGTTGTCCTCCCTCTTTTTCCTTTTCGAAACTGCTGTAATAATAATAATAATCTCTTGATGGGGAAAAGATAAAAAAAAAAAAAAAAAGAGAAAAAAAAACGCACTTGAGTCTTTTTCGTTAATACCTAAGAGTTGGGACCGTGTGATGTTTCATCGGCTTATCTGTGTTTAACTTTAGTAAATTTTTTATCTGAACTGTTTTAGTTGTTCGTTATTGTTGTTGTTGTTATTATTATTATTATTATTATTACCATTATTATTATTATTATTATTATCTTATCTGTGGAAAATGGTGGCAAAGCAGCCTCATTAACAAGATGAGTAGTCAACGATTTGGAATGATAATTTTTTTTTTTCCAACTGATATTGAGCGGTGCGAAAAGTATTGGGATTTTTTGTGCGTAGGTGAATTATTGCGAATACATTGTTTGTGAGAGGAAGAAGTATTTAATTTAATGACAGAGAAAAAGTGAATAAAAAGCAGACGAGCAAACGAATTATTATTATTATTATTTTTTTTTAATTTACGATATTTAAAAATAAAATTAATTTGTTCTTTTTTCTTTTTTGCTAACAGAGTCATGCGATCAGAAAAGTGGTGGAAACACATGTAAATCCAGAAGACGAAGGAACAGCGATCAAAACGAGGTTGTCACTACAATTCAAAAAGAGGATTTAGAAAACAAAGGCAACAAAAAGCGTACAAACAACAGAGGAACGAAAAAGAAAATATTGGAAGAAGCAAATAATAGCAAGCTTCGAGATGTGCAAGTTCGGGTAGAGGATTGTTTGGAAACGAACAAGTTTCCCGTTTTGGAAGCTAGAGAAGAAGGAGAGGTTCCTGCCGTTTTATCCGAAGGCAGCGACAAAGATGAATCGGTCGTGAAGGATACTCACGGTAATTCCGACGACAGTGAAAACAACGGTAAAAACTTAAAAGGTGAAAAAAGTCCGCAGCGTTCTTTCAATTCCAATACGTCTGAACTATTAAAGGGTGTCGCTATTGAAAGTAAAAGCGAGGTTCATTCCAAGCAGGAAAGGACGTTTACGGCGGATCCGAAAAAAATCGCGGAAGTGTTTTATAAAAGGACCGTTAAGAGTGGAATTATAAAAAGTGCCGAAATCAACAGGGATAAGCCAAACGATAACGTCACGAGGGGTTGCCGTTCGAATTCAATCGTGCTAAATTCAAGTCATGACGAGGCCGGCCCGCCGGTGATCACGTCCGCTCCGGAGTGCAACAGCGTCGACGATGACGGTCCCTTGTCTAGGTCCTCGCCGTTCAAGATGGATGACGCGGCGGGCACGGCGGTGTCGCGCTTTCCAGACGATCGATCAGATTCAGGAGTAAGTTCGTTCCGCTCCGGAAGCGGGGATGAGCGCTCCGGATCTAGATCCAGCGCCTTGAGCATTTCCGACGAGCCTCAGTCGCAGCTACAAACTACAACTACTCAACCTACAAACAGATCTCCTTTATTTATTCCTACGAATACTTCGCATAACAACGATAAACCTAGTTCGGAACCCGTTCGCGTGTGGAGAGACCCTAGTTTAGCAGCAGAACCACGTGTTCGGCACGTGCAAAGTGTTCAGCATCAGACTCTTCTCATGTCGCACCCACCGCCTGCATCGGCGCCGCAGCCGCCCTCGAATAATTCAGCGCCGAGCGTTTCACAAGCCCAGCAAGCCCTAGCCCTGGTACAGGCACAAACTGCTCACTACCCTCCCGTTCCGCCGCCTCCTTTACTCAGCCCTCATCCACTTCATGTGCCCTTGCCGCCCCCAGGACTGTATTCCCAGTTGCCGGAAGTGCTGTGGAAACAGAGGTATCCACCTTTACCGGTGGCTCCTCATCTACTGGGACCGACTCACACGTCCGCGGAAGAACTGCTGGAAAGAGAGCGAGCATTTTTTCAAGATAAGGATCGTTTGCTTCGGTGAGTTTTTTTTTATATATTTTTTTTTTCCCCGCGTATTGTGGTATTTTTTTTTTGTTTTGCAAAGTGAAAAAGAATTTCCGTTGTTCTAATTGTCAGGCCCCCGGTTTCCATGACGACGGAACCGCAGCTTGCAGAGAATGCTATTTCCACCCCTTTCTCATTATACTTTTGTTGATATTTTACATTTTTCTGCCGCTTGGGGTTGGAGTAAAATGAAAGATTTTGAGAATTTAGAACTAATTCTCCGCAAGAAATTCTGATTTTTCTCCCTCGCTCCCTCGTTTGCACATAACTTTTTAACACGTTTTAATTACTTTTTTTTTTTTTTTTACTTCTGACACGCCATATTGAAAAACGTTTTTTCCGACATTAAAAGAAAAATATTTACGAATTAAAAATTAATTTTTTACCGAGTGAACGTGGAAAAAAAAAAAAAAATGCTCTTTCGCCGATTCGAGTTCATTTAGTCGCAATTGTTGCCGAAAGAATGGTGATGGTGTGCGGGTGAACGAGCGCGAGGATGTTTATATATTTATATATATATATATATATATATATATTATAACGGTTAAAAGAGAGTAAAAAACAAAGAGAGGAAAAAAGATGAAACAATCAAAAGAGAGAGAGAGAAAATAAGAGCATTGACATTAAATCCCACAACGTCAAATTAATTTTCGATTCTCCCCGTGTAAGTGAAAGGTTTTGGATGAGTGATTGCGTACAAAGTTTTACATTGTTTGTTTGTTTGTCAATTTTATCCAGGGCGCGTTTGTGATTGTTTGTTTGTTTGTTTGTATGTGTGTGATATATTATATTAAAATCCGAATAGTAGGATAATTTTTTTTCCTCGCGTCGGAAAATTTAAAAAAAAAAAGGACGAAAAATTTTCATAATTTTGAAATTAAAAAGTTCTTTTCTCTCTCTCTCCCCTTCCTCCCTCCATTCCTCCCGTTTTTTTTTGCTTCTTTTTCTTTTTCTTATTCTTATTCTTCTTCTTTAAATTTTTAATTTGCTACGAATAATTATTGCTAATGAATTCGCTCCGAGACAATAAAAATAAGCTTTCTTGATTTGATTAAAAAAAAATTTGAAGCAAAAAAAAGAAAAATTAAAATTTTCTCAAATTTAAAAAAGGCCGCCGTCATTTCATTGAATGTTTAGGGCTAAGTGAATTTAGAAAATGAGTGAGAGGAAAGGAAAAAGACGGAGAGACGAAAAGAGCGAGAAAGAAAGAAAGATAGATAAAAGAGAGAGAATGAAAAAAAAAAGAGAAAGAGAAAAAAGTTAAAAGAAAAAGGAAAAAGAAAATTAAAAGTTTCAAAAGTTAAAAAATTGCTCCGAAAACAAAATTCTTAATCTTTTCCTTTCCTCCTCCTCTTCCTCCTCCTGTACTCTCCTCTCCTCTCCCCTCCTCTTCTGTTTCTTTTACTTTTTCCCATTCTTATTGTTTCCCTATCTCTCTATTCGTTGGAACGGCCTCCGGGAAAATTCTAGATTTCATTTATATAAGTTTTATTATTATTATTATTATTATTATTATTATTATTATTATTATTATTATTATTATTATTATTATTATATTTTTGGAAGAGGAGGAAAAGGTTTATCATTGAATTTTGTTGATTCCCAAAAAAAAAAAAAAAGAAAAATTTTGGAATTTGGTTATTACTTTTTAGATTTCAAATGGAGAAAAAGGAAAATTCTGGGTAATTTTTTTATTTTTTTAACTTTTCCCCATTTTTTTTTCGGGGTAAAAATTAGGGCTGGGAGTCGGGGGAGGGGCAAAGGAAAAGGGAGAGAAAAAAGTATCAATCAAACAAATGTGAGTGTCAATGCTTGTTTTCTTCTTTTTTTTTTAAATATAAACGTAACGGTAAATGTTAGAAATGAGTGCGGAAACGGAAAAAAAACTCTTTTTTAACAAAAAAGGCAATTTTACCTTTTTTTTTCTTTTCAAAACGAGGTGTGTTCTAAATGGAGAAGAAAAGAATGAGAGAAAAAAGGTCGATAATAGGATTCGAGTTCGATTTGGGGTAGGAGGGGAGGGGAGGTGAGGTGAGAGAGCCTTGCAGGCATTCAATCGGATCTGTATCCTACTTTTTACTTATTATCATTATTATTTTTTTTTTTTTTTTTTACTCCAAAGCTGTGCGTGGTAGTGGTATTAACCTTTTTTTTTTTTTTCCTGACCCAATTTTACAGTTTATTGAAGTCAATCGAATTATTCAAACCTTTTTTTTCCTTCCCCTTTCCTTCCTGCTTCTTCTCCTCCCTCCGTTTCTTCTCCCTTTTTCCGTTTGCCTCTCTTATGTAAATTAAAAAAAAAAAAAAAAAAAATTCATAGTGTTTTTAATTTGATTGGCGTACCTGAAATTAGCCGAAGGGAATTCGAATACTTTTTACTCCTCTCTCTCTTTCTCTCTCTATTTTTGAAAAAGAAGGAGGAGGAAGAGGAAGAGGAAGAGGAGGGACGTATCAATAAAAGTATTCACCCCTTTTGTTTAGTTGTTGTGCCAGGTGACCGATACATTTCAATCTCTTACCTTTTGTAATTTTAAAATATTTCTTCCTCCCCCTCTTCCTCCTCCTCCCTCATGCGTGCATATGTTGTTATTTAACAACGTATAATAAATAAGGGATATTTACTACTTTATTATTATTATTATTATTATTATTATTATTATTATTATTATTATTATTATTATCATCATCATCATCATCTCCGTGATTTTGAATGGTTCCTTTCCTTTGTCGTTCATTTTTAATAAAAAGTAAATTTTGGGCAGGTCAAGGACGTCAATTTTTCAACAAAGGAAACTTGATTTTTCTTTTTCTTCTTCTTCTTCCCTTCCCTCTCCTCTCCTCTCCTCTGTTTTGTTTTGTTTTGTTGTTGTGTTTGTTATTCTTTTCCCACGGAAGGAAAGAGAAATCGAAGAGAAGTAAAAAAAATTGTAAAGAAAAATTTTTTTTTTCTTTTTGTTTTTTTTTTTTTGCTTCTCTCCTCGTGTCACAAGAAGAGGGGGGGGGAAATTTAAGGTTTTTAATTCCTCGTTTAATTCGAATTCAAACGTTGATGGAATAGGGGGAAGGAGGGAGGGAGGGAGGAAGGCAAAAAGGGAGACGGTTGTTGTTTGTTTTTTTTTAATCATTTCACGATATTATTTTCACATTTATTTATTTATATATTTATTTTTTATGCGAATATGGAAAATTTTCAAACGAATCCTTCTTCTCATTCCCTTTTCTCTCTCTCTCTCTCTCTCTTTTTTTTGGGGGGGAGGGGTTTAAAGGGAAAATTAATTTTTTATTTCGACTGGAAATTTTATTTTTCATAACGTAATCATTGAACTTGATAATAATAATAATTATTATTAAAATCGAGACGTTGAAAATTATTATAATTAACCAACAAGTGGGTAAATTTTGTAAATTTGTTTGTTGGTTTGTTTGTTTGTGTTTGTTTGTTTGTTTGGCGAATGAGTTTCGAATGAGTTGCTTTTGTAATTTTTTTTTATAATCGTTGCGTAAATGTAGGGGGAGGGAAAAAAGGTAAGGAGGGGGCAGGGGAGTTTTCCGTCCGTCGTGGCTTTTTATTTGTTTTTCAATCGTGTGTGCGTGTGCGTGTGCATGTGCGTGTGGGTGTGCGTGTGCGTTCACAAGCGTAGCGTTTCGTAGCAATGAGAAAGAAAAGAAAAGTTATCGGTTGGTTGTTGTTGTTGTTGTAAATGTATAAATAACAATTTTTATTTATTTATTTATTTTTTGTAAACGACAATAAAAGACCGATTAAATTTTTTTTTCTTTTTCTTTTCTCCCCCTCTTTCTCCCCCCCCTTCTTCCTTCCCCTCTCTCTCTTTGTTCAATTCCCCATACGGGTTCGGTAAAAATCGATTTCGAAATGTTTTAAACATTCCAAATCTAATAAACAAATGTCACGACACGACGAGTTTGTGTTTTATTATTTGTTTGTTTGTTTGTTTGTTTGTTAGTAATAAGCGTGTGCATGTATGTGTTGTTAGTAGTTGGTAGTAGTTTCCTTGATGTTGTGGAAGCCATTTTGATTTTTTTGTAAATGGTTATATATATTTTATGGAGTGAAAAAAAAAAAAAAACGATATTTGAAAACGCAATTTTTTCTTTCCCCCCCATTCTTTTTTTTTAAAGCTTCCCCCCTCTGTCTCTCTCTCTCTTTCGTGCAAGGTAAAAAAAAAAAAAAGAAAAAGAAATGAGTGTTTACGATTGTTCTTCTTCATCACGATTTTCAAAAATAAATAAAAAGGGAAGAGTGAAAAGGAGAGAGAAAAAAAATGAAAGAAAGCTTTTAACATTTTTTATATTTTATATATATATAAATTTTTTTTTTCAAATTTTGGCACGAATCCGATAATCCTTCGATTTATTTTAATTTTAAAAACAAACGCGAGCGTGTTTGTGTTTGTTTGTTTGTGTGTTTGTGTAAATTATTTATATCGGACGATTGTTTTGTCGACCTTTAAACAAAAAAAAAAAAAAAAAAAAAAAAAATTTCAATAATTGTGTTGCCACGGTTATTCTTGGTTAATTTTTTTTTTTTTTTTTTTGGGAATAATAAACATTCCGGTCTCGTTTAAATAAATGAAATAAAATGTAATTACAAATTCAAGGAAGCGGAAATGGTCGTTTATACAACGCTTGGAATTCATCAAATAAAGAAAGAGAGAGAAAGAGAAAAAAATTTTTTTCCCTCTCTCTCTCTCTCTTTTTTTTCTTTCTCGGTTTTTCCTCTCGACGTTTTTTTTTCATTTCGTTTTTCCTCTTGTAAAGTTAAAAATGATGATTTTTCGATCACATTAATCGTTCGATTAAAAACGAGAGTCGAAAAATATCGAATACAAAACATTCACGACGACAACGACATCCGCGTCGCGTGTGCGTTTGTGTGCGTTTTTTTTGTTATTCGTTGGCGGCGGCCATTTTGTAATTTGTTTCACATCTTTAATTTTTATTACGTGTCGAATCAAATATTGATTGAGGTCGAGAGAGAGAGAGAGAGAGAGAGAGAGAGAGAGACAGAGAGAGACTTTTGAATTCTTTTTCTTCTTAATGGCCGGGTTTTTTTTTTTTTTTTTGGTTCGTTGACGCGACGAACGGGGAGGGGGAGGGGGAAAAATGAGATCAGTCAGTTCTCTGCTGACGGTCGTCGATCGAACGATTATTATTATTATTATTATTATTATTATTATTATTATTATTATTATTATTATTATTATTATTTGATTTAGTCTACGCGTAATATATTTTTTTATTACATAAATCTTCAAATGGGTCAAAGGTTGAACGGCCGTGGCATAGAAATTTTATTATTATTATTATTATTATTATTATTATTATTATTATTATTATTATTATTATTATTATTATATATCCCAAATCGAATGAATTCGTTGATAAGATTTTTCGTCCTCCCCGATCGAACATCGATCGATCGATCGATGAGGTCAACGTACCAGAAACCTTGATTCGATCGAGAAAAACGAACGCTTTTCCTCTTTTTTTTTTCCGTTGGTTTTTCAATCAAAATTTTCAGTTTGAAATTTAATCCCTAAGTATGATGTGAAAACCGAAGGACGTTTTCGTTTAATAACAACAACAAACAACAAACAACAACGAACAACAACAACAATAATAATATTAAAGTAGCGCGCTGATAACTGATAGCGAATTATTATTATTATTATTATTATTTTTTTTTTATTACGTGGCGTGGCAGCAGAATGAACGTTTCCTATCATTCATCGTCGAAAGACGTTCGCGATAAGAATTTGAAAAAAAAAAAAATTTGTAATCGAAACGATTGATAACGACGTCGTTATCAATAAATAATTTTATTTGTCAATTACGGGGCACACAAACGACAAAAAAAAAAAACATTTTTCGTTTCCGGAAGCAAAAGATTGTGTGTCACACATTTGTGGGAATACGAAAACGTTTCTCTGCGATTGTTGTTGTTGTTATTGTCGTTTGTTTCTCAATCATTATTATTATTATTAGTTTACTTTTTTTTCCTTTTTTTTTCTAATTGTTAATTAATTGAGTATAATAATTTATTTTAAGTCAACATTCTCTAACGGGCTTATTAATAGAAGAATATATAACTCTTTGTCTTCTGCCTGTTTATTATTATTATTATTATTATTATCAGTATTATTATTATTATTATTTGAAAGATAAACTCGGACACAATGTTTGTTTGTTTGTTTGTTTATTTGTTTGTGTTCTAGATTTGTTTAATTATTTTTAATTAATTTTTAAATGGTAAAAGAAATTTGACTGACCTTCGTCACAATCGCGAAGTATACTACAACGTTTTTTTAAATCCCCCGGGGGAGGGGTAGGGGGAAGGGGAGGAGAAAGGAGGGAAAAGGGGGAAAGGGGAGGAGATTGGAAAAACGACGATGCCGAGTGTATCGTGTTTAAACGAATATGGCATACGTTTGTGTGTGTATACGTTGTCAAATGTGTGTGAATAGTTTACCGAATAGGAGCAATTGGTAAATTTAAAATCTTTTCGTTTGTTTTGTTTGTTCTTTGTAAAGATTGTTTCTGTTGTGCGCCATGTTTCGATTTTTTTTTTTTTTCTTTTTGATGTCTGAAGGGAAAAGCGAAAGAGGGAAACCGATTCGTGATGGTTTCCTGACGGTTGTCTGAATGTTAATTTTAAAGAAGAAGGAAAACAAAGAAGGAGTGAAAGAGATGTTGCTGCTGCTGTTGTTTTTGTTATTATTATTATTATTATTATTATTATTATTATTATTACTTCTATGAGTATTTTAAATGAAAAGGTTCGATGTCGAGTGCAACTGAGGGATTTTTGTCGTCTCGTCCGTTTGCATGCTTTTTTTTTTCTCCTTTCACGCATGAACGATAATGTCGCAAGTTTATCAGACGAATACACACACAAACGCACACGCACACACATACGCATACAAACATTCGTTTCTCTCATTTTATTTGGCCTTGACGTACGTGACTCCGATGTGTGATAATCCAGGTCATAGAATTTTTTTTTCCCTTTTTTTTTTTTTTTTTGTGTGGCCGAATTGCGTTGATGGATGGATTTGTGATCGTTTAAATTTAAACTGTGAGTTTTCGTTTGCGTTTGTTTTCTCCCCCATTCCCCCCCCCCCGTTTGTTTTGTTTTGTTGTTTACAACAAACGGAAACGAGACTCTCTCTCTCTCTCTCTCGCTCGCAAGACGTTGAAACATTCCAAACACGTATGCAAGGATGTGAATGTATGTGCATGCATGCATGCATTTATTAGCATTAATTCGGAGAAGAAGTTGGTGTCACGGACGTGTGGAAAAAAAAAAAAAACTTTGGAAGGAAGTCAAAGCGTTTGTTTATAACCAACAAACGAACAAACGTCCCCCAAAAAAAAAAAAAATGGAAAGAATTTTCAAGGTCGAAGTTTTTTTTTTTTGTATTTCGTGTGATTAATGGAGCAACAATAATTTGTTTTTGTTATTGTTTTTTTTTTTTTTTTTTTTTTTTTTTTAATTTTAAATGGGGGAGAAGAGAGGGAGAGAGAGAGAAAGAGAAAGAGAAAGAAAAAAGGGGGAAGGAAGAAAGAAAGAAAGAAAGAAAAGAAATTTTTTTTTGGCCTGGAATGGAATGGAAATGTTTCAAAAATCGATAAAACTTTTTTTTTGTTTTTTTGTTTTCCCTCCCTTCGAGGTCTAAGAAATTGTTTCTGTTTTTAAAAAGAGGGTTGAAATTTGTTTCACCCTCTCTCTTTTTCTCTCTTTCTGCTCCTCCGTATTCTCCAGCATCCCAGATTCGGTTTCGGTGAAACATTTTAAAAATTTTCAAGGAGTATCAAAAAAGAAAAAAAAAATTTTTTTTTTTTTTAAAAATTAGTTTAAAGTAACAGGTTACGTTTCTCTCTCCCCTTCCCCAATTCCCCCCTTCTCCTCTTCGAATTGACGATTATTATTATTATAATAATAATAATGGAGGTCCGAAAATCGATAATTAGCATAAAGTTGTTATGTTTGTCTCTCTCTCACACACACACACACACACACACACAAGCACACTCAAAGTTGATGACCTTTAAAATTTAAACAAAAAAAAAAAAAAAAAAAATTTTCGAGATGTTTTTTTTTTAAAATTTAAATGGCGGTGGAAGAGGGGAAACAAGGGGAAGGGGAGAGGAGGGAAGGGAAGGGGTAGGCGTTTTTCTTTTTTGATTTGCCTGAAACACGAAGGATGAGAAATTCATTTTGAAAAATATTTTTTTAATTACGGTTGTTGTTGTTGTTTCCCCCCCCTCCTCTCCCAAATGCGAGCAGGCAAGCAGGCAGGCGTACGTTTGGTTTTTGTAGTGATGGCAGCGGTGGTGGTGTTGGTTGTTGTTGTTTTCATATGAGAGAGAGATGGAGATAGATAGATAGAGAGAGTGAGAGAGAGGGAGATTGATAGATAGAGAGAGTGAGAGAGAGGGAGGGAGATAGATAGATAGAGAGAGTGAGAGAGAGGGAGGGAGAGGGAGGGAGATAGATAGATAGAGAGAGTGAGAGAGAGGGAGAGAGAGAGCAAAGCAAATCTTTTGAAGGATTTCAGCTGCAACAAACAAACAAACTCGTTCGCCTTAAATGAAATATTATCCTTTTTTTTTTTTTTTTTTTTTTGTTAGGTTTCATTCTTGGAAAAATATGTTACGAATCATGCCTTTTTTTTTCTTTTTTTTTTTTTTTCCCATCACGGTTGTTGAAGACGAATAATTATAGGTGTTTGTTTGTTCTTTCGTACGTCCGTATTTTTGTTTGTTTGTTTGTTTGTTTGTTCGTTTTCTATTGGTCGAAATTAAAGAGAGAGAGAAAAAAAACGTGGGTTTAAATCACGCCGAGTAAAAAAAAAAAAAAAAAAGAAGAAAAAGAATCCGGTAGTAATTATTAAAATCGTTCAGATTGAAAGCGGTTCTCTTGATTTTTTTTTTTTTTACGTTTAATTAATTTTGGGCGCATATACGAGTTTAAAAAAAAAAAAAATTTGGTAATGGCGGTCGAACAAGGTTAATGCTTGCGCGCATTTAAAACGAGTGATGATCGAGTCTTTGTCGTCTCCATTACGTCCTCCATTTTCTCTCTCTCTCTCTCTCTCTTGTTTCTTTTAAATCGCGGTAAAGTTACGTAGTGAGAGAGAGAGAGAGAAAGAGAGAACACTCTTATTATTATTAGTTTCTCTTCGTGGTTCGACGAACAGGTTTTTTATTAAAACAAAAATTTTTTAAAAGTAAAAATGAATCAATTATTAAATCGAAAGGTGTACCACTCGACAGAGGGAGTTTGTAACTCGGTTACCAATTCGAACTACCGGAAGTCGTGTCAATTCGTTCAATGAGATTCAATTGAAAATTATAGTCTAGTTTTCGAAACGAAAAATCCCGTCTTTCGTTTCGCGTTAAAACAATCGACGAATCGCATGAGAACCTCATAAATGATCGAAATGACTGAATTTAATAACGGGAGAGTGAAGGGGAAAAGCAAAAGGGGGGAAAAGAGATGAAAGATGAATCGGATAAAGGAAAATGTAGGAAACAGTTTTTAAAATAAGGGATGAGAAGATCAAAGGGTAGAAAAATACACCAAAGAGAAATTTCTATTATCATCATCATCATTATCATCATTATTGTTAATTTCGTGCCTTTGGGTTTATTAAAATGAATACTTTTCACAAATAATACAATACAAAGGAAAGAAATTAATTGGAATTGTCATTCATTTGAAATATTATTTAAAAAAAGAAAGAAAGGAAAAAAAGGAAAAAAGGAAATTAATGGAAAGAGTAAAAAAGGAAAATGAAAAAAAAAAAAGAGAGATAGACGGATAGAAAGAGAGTGAGAGAGAGAGAAAAAGTATTTTTTCATTCGAAACTTTTTTATTTTATTTTATTTATTTATTTATTAGATTTTACCGTAACCGGTAACGCGGTGGTACCGAAACAGTTTGAATGGCGTTTTTACGTTGATGATGATAATAATAATAATGATGATGATAAATCGAAGGTGGCGATAAATGAACGCGTGCGACGGGTTTTTAAAATTTTTATCAAAGAACGCCGCGTTTTGTAATTTGATTTATTTATATATATATTTTTTTTTTTTATATTTACTACCGCGTTTAATGTTTGATTTGTGTCGTCACGCGTTTCCACTTTCGGATAATGTGTTTTACTGATAGCAATTAAATAATAATAATAATAATAAACAACAATCGCAATGGCGGTGGTGATAAGACCGCGTTTTGTATAATGAAAATATTTTCGTAATACTTTCACGAATTACAAGTTTTCAAATCAAATTTTTCCTTCATTAATTTTTTTTTTTTTTTTTTTTTGTGTTTTATTACTTCCTCTGATTCAAATTAGATCGTGGAGAAAGAAAGAGAGAAAGAGAGGGAGAGAGATAGATAGAGAGAAAATGATAAATGTCGGTTTCTTCGTCTTACGGTTTTTTTTTATAAATGACTGAATTTAATAACGGTAAACGATTATTCGACATGATTATATATATATGTATATATTTTATTTTCAGGAGAGATCAAGAAATAGAAAAGCACAAGGAACGTGAAAGGCAAGAAAGGGAAAAATTAGAAAGGGAAAGGCAGGAAAGGGAAAAGAAAGAAAGGGAAGAAAAGGAAAGAAAGGAACAGCAAAGAATAACGGAGCAAGCCGTTCATAAACATTTCGAAGAAAGTCTCAGGCTGGCAGCTCAAACAAAGGTAATTACACTTGTAAAGGGAGTGAGAGTGAGAGTGAGAGAGAGAGCGAATGAGTGAGGGGGGATGAAAGGGGAGGGAAGGGGAAGGAGTGGTAAAAAGGAATACGAGGAATATGGCGGTAAGGGGAAGGAGGAAAAGAGAGAAGAGAAAGAGGGGGGAAAAAAAAATCGACAATTATAAAATGGTAAAAAATAAAAGGTTTTTTCCTAGAGAGAGAGAGAGAGAGAGAAAAAAGAATCTCATGTCGTGACGCGTTTTTCGAAACCATTAAATAATTAAATGGCGGAAAGGGAGAATCCCAAATCCTTTTTTTTATCAAACAGGATTTTAAAAGAAAAAGGAATTTTTTTTTTTTTTTTTCAAAACGTATTTATTGAGGGTGAAAACAAAGAAATGAAAGAAAGAAAGGGAAAAATGAAAGAGAGAAATTTTTTTTTTTTGCTTATTGATCGGCGTGGAAACTTAGGTCACCGCCACCGCACCATCGTCAACTACGTCATCATCGTCGTCGTCGTCGTCGTCATTAGTATTATTGTGATATTATTTCTTTTTGCTTGTTTTAGTAGTGGCAAGAGTCAGAGATTATTATTAAAAAAAAAAAAAAACGATTTCCAAAGGAGGAACGAAAAGAGAAAAAGAGAGGGGATCAGGCAGGAGGGGGGAGAGAGAGAGAGAGAGAGAGAGAGAGAGAGAGGGGGGAGAAAGCAAATAATGAAAAGGATTCGATTTTAAAATGACTCACATTGACTCGATAGAATTTTAAAAAAATTTTATTTTAAATGCATTTCATTCGTATTTATTATTATTATCATTAAGCACGACGGCTTACGATTTCGAAAAAGGAGAGGGAATCGGAGGTGAATGAATTGGGAAAAGGAAAAGGGTGGAAAAATTGTTAGAATTTAAAAAAAAAAAAAAAAATTTAGTTGTTTTATTTCAATTTCTTTCTTTATTTGAAATTTTGAAGAGAAAAAAAAAAAATTTCCACGGCGAATTTTGAGATGACGACGACGACGACGACGGTGGCGGCGTCTGTGATGGCTTTGAAGCGGCTCCCGGTTAAAGATATTCAAACAGAAGAAAAAAGAAAAAAAGATCCGTGAAACGAAATGCATTAATTCGAATTAGAATGGCTCGAATCCAATTCGTCTAAAAACAAAAAAAAAAAGAAAAAAAAAGAAAATCTTTTTTTAAACGCCCGTTATAATAAATAATATTATTTTATGAGTTTTGTGCTCCGCGATTTTCTTTTTCCCCTCCCCCTCCCCCTCTCTCTCCCCGTCTTTCGCTATCTCTTTCTTCCCCCGGTTTTTCTCTTTCTCTCTTTCTTTCTGCTGTTGATTCGGTGAAATGTTTTTATTGAACGACGTATTCTTAGAATAATAATAATAATTCACCCAACGTTGAATTACGCGTGACGTAAATAAATAGAAGAGGGGAGGGAGAAAAAAGTGACGTTGCATTCAATTGCTGTCGGTTTTGATTTTAATTTCAATTTTCGACATCTCGCGAATGCAAAATTAATAAAAAGAGAGAGAGAGAATTTTTTACTTTTTCTCTCTTTCTCTCTCTCTTAAGAAATGCAATTCCCATTAATTTTTATTAATAATATTTTTATTATTATTATTATTACGAAATTAATGTCAATGAATTTCTTACAGTTGTTATTGTTATTATTATTATTAGTATCGTTTATGTAAACGTGTATATTTTTGACTTTCTCACGTCATTTAATTTTTATTTATTAATTTTATATTTTTTTTTTTTAGAAATGGAACATGAACATAATAAATAATTTACCTCCTCCTACGCGAGAAGAAGAGAGGAAAAGAGTCGACGAGCAGCATCAAGCGCTTCAGCATCAAAGGATTTTGGCCGAACGTCAACGGCACGACCGGGAAAGATTTTACACCGCGCCAACAAGGCCGCCAAGTAATCCAGCCAAACTGGATTATCCTCCGCCTGCGCATAGTCGTCCAGGAAGTGCCAAGCCCGCTGAGAAACCGATGGCTCACGCTCACACTGCTTTGCCGAAAGCAGAGCCTAATTTTAGTCTTTTCGGTTATCCGAATTATCCACCGGTAGGTTTGACTCATGAGAAGGGAAGGCCCGATGTTAAACCTCATCACAGGCCCATGGAAAGGGATTTGCCGAATCCTCCTCCGCTGACGGCTGATTTAAAAAGTTCTGTGATCGTTAAAAACGAAGGGAAAAACTCTCATCATAGTGATGTTAAAAGTCAAACACATTCCCCGAAGCCGCAACCTTATTTAACGCCCACAACGAATGCACACAAGCCGGCCGGAACTTACGACTACAGGAATCCGACGCAGCCTCCGCATCCTCTCTCTCATCATCATATAGAGCAAAAGCATCATAGACCCGTCACTCATAATGTACATCATCAGCGTCAGTCGCCTCATTTGCCGACGACCGAGCAGCGGTTCATTCCGGGAACCCCTTATACTTCGAAACCTGCGACCGTCGGTTCCTATCCGTATCCAACGGCTCCAGTTACCGCCCATTATTCAATGACTGCCAGTGTTAGTAGTTCATCCAAACCGAAAGTTAGCAGTCCCGCTCCTCCTCATATTTACGGAAAACCCACTGCTGGCATAACAACGGGAATTCCGGTTTGTCGAACCCAAGACATTGCTGCCGCTCCTTTGCCGTTAACGTCTAAAGCTTCTCCGTCCCCCTATCAGCAAGTACCTCTACATCAACCTCCCTCTGGCTCTCCCGTTGCGGGTGGGCCTCCTCCTCCTCCTGCTCACAGCAGTAGAACTAGCACGGTGCTCGATGCTAGGCTCTATCCTGGTCCACCGCCTGGAATTGTTTCGGGTCTGGCAGTGAAACCTCCTCCACAACATTTGGGTACTTCTCCTCCGACCGCAAGTGCTGCACCTCATCCTGCTTCGCGGTCCTCTCCGTTGCAGGTTTCTCCGGTTCTTCACAACAGTTCTAATTTTCAAACGCAACCTTTGGATTTGGGCGTGTCTGAAAGGAGTAGTTCACCAAAGCGCAAGGGAACTCCGATACCAATAACAGCGGTGGACGCCGCTAAAAAACGACGTAACGAATCCCCGCAACACATTTCGTTGGAAGTTCCTCCGGCAACTTCGTCTCACGTTCAACCTCTGCTATCAAGAGTCAGCGAGCCGAGTCCCTTAGTGGCGGGAGCTGCAACAACAATCACGACGGTCGTCAATGCAGCTGCTTACATTACTCCGGCTAATTTAGTTTTCACTCCCAACTCGGAACCTGCGTCGTCGGCTACTTCATCAGTTACTATTACTCCCGTACAAGCTCCGGCGAGAACCAATTCGGCGGATTCTACTAGACCTAGCAGCACGGGAAGTTCTGGCGTGCCGACTGTTTTGGCTCCTCAAGCTCGCGCGAGTCCCGTCTGTAGCAGTCCAGGTCTTTCCACGGGAACGCCAATAAAAGTTACTCCGACAAGTGCAGATTCTGATAAATCGAATAGTCCTGGTCCGGTAAAAGCATCAGCTTATCCTGTACATAAATTGAAAAAAGCATGGTTAGAAAGGCATTCGGGGGAAGACGGAACCGAAGACAACGAAGGAGTGGTGGGAAGTGGTACATGTGTGACGCTTCCAATAACTTTAGACCGAGGTCGAACCACGCCAACTATTTCAAATACTACAAAAGAAAGTGTAAGTTGTGGGTTACCGAACGCAGTTAATAGCATAAGCAAGTCGAAATCGTCCAACACTGGTAAAGCAAATCGGAAGCCGAATAACAAAGACAGTAATTTATTAAATGGACACGTTGAAATGTCAAAATCTTCCCATCCGGATGATTCTTCTAGTTCGGATCAAGAAACTAGAAAATCGCCAGCCAAAAGAAAAGCGAAAGTGAAAAAAAAGAAAAAAGGGGGCAAACGTAGCACGGCAGAAGACAATAAAAAGAAAAAAGTTCCGGCGACGCCAGTGCATAGTGAAAGCAGTGACAGTGATAAAGACACGGGAAGTGAAAAGGATTCAGACAGTGGGGCGAGTGCAAACTTGAGCGGTAGCAAGAGTAGAGCCGGAAACATGAACAACTCGTCGAGCAGCGCGAGTAAAGAACCGAAGAAACGTGGCCGTCGACCTAAGAGTTCAAAAAACGAGCGAGATGAGGAACCGCGGAACAAAAAGTCTCGGGACGATCCGCCGGTTCCTTCACGTGACCCGTTCCGAAAGCCGCCGATTTCGCAGTTGAAAAAAACAGGTGAAAGTTTTCTGCAAGACGGACCATGTTTCGAGGTGGCTCCTAAATTGGGAAAATGCCGCGAGTGTCGGTGGACTCCGAATCAAAGGTCAAAAAACATGCCCAACATTTTCTGTAGATTTTACGCTTTTAGAAAACTTCGTTACACAAAAAACGGTCAACTAGCAATTGCGGGATTTTCGGATCCCCACACCGATCCCTCGGAAGTAAGTATTTTTTACATTTGTTGCCCTTTCTTACAGGTGGGAATGGAGAAAGAGAGAGAGACAGAAAAGAGAAGAGAGAGAATTTATCTCTCTCTCTTCCCTCTTCTTTCTCCTCTCTTCTCTGTTCCGTCTTCTCTCTTCTGCCTTCTCTTTCTACCCTCTTTCCTCTACCCTTTTTCCTTTTCCTCTTCCCTCTACCATATTTTCTTTTACCCTTTTGCTCTTCCTTTTCCTCTTCCCTCTACCATATTTCCTGTTACCCTTTTCCTCATCCTATTACCCTTTTCCTCAACCCTTTACCCTTTTCCTCATCCTATTACCCTTTTCCTCAACCCTTTACCCTTTTCCTCATCCTATTACCCTTTTCCTCATCCTATTACCCTTTTCCTCAACCCTTTACCCCTTTTCTCAACCCTTTACCCCTTTTCTCAACCCTTTACCCCTTTCCTCAACCCTTTACCCCTTTCCTCAACCCTTTACTCTTTTCCTGAACCCTTTACTCTTTTCCTGAACCCTTCACTCTTTTCCTGAACCCTTCACTCTTTTCCTGAACCCTTCACTCTTTTCCTGAACCCTTCACTCTTTTCCTGAACCCTTCACTCTTTTCCTGAACCCTTCACTCTTTTCCTGAACCCTTCACTCTTTTCCTGAACCCTTTACTCTTTTCCTGAACCCTTTACTCTTTTCCTGAACCCTTTACTCTTTTCCTGAACCCTTTTCCTCTCCTCTCTCCTCTCTCCTCTCTCCTCTCTCCTCTCTCCTCTCTCCTCTCTCCTCTCTCCTCTCTCCTCTCTCCTCTCTCCTCTCTCCTCTCTCCTCTCTCCTCTCTCCTCTCTCCTCTCTCCTCTCTCCTCTCTCCTCTCTCCTCTCTCCTCTCTCCTCTCTTCTCTTCTCTTCTCCTCTTCTCTTCTCCTCTTCTCTTCTCCTCTTCTCTTCTCCTCTTCTCTTCTCCTCTTCTCTTCTCTTCTCCTCTTCTCTTCTCCTCTTCTCTTCTCTTCTCTTCTCTTCTCTTCTCTTCTCTTCTCTTCTCTTCTCTTCTCTTCTCTTCTCTTCTCTTCTCTTCTCTTCTCTTCTCTTCTCTTCTCTTCTCTTCTCTTCTCTTCTCCTCTTCTCTTCTCTTCTCCTCTTCTCTTCTCTTCTCTTCTCTTCTCTTCTCTTCTCCTCTTCTCTTCTCCTCTTCTCTTCTCCTCTTCTCTTCTCCTCTTCTCTTCTCCTCTTCTCTTCTCTTCTCTTCTCTTCTTCTCTTCTCTTCTTCTCTTCTCTTCTCTTCTCTTCTTCTCTTCTCTTCTTCTCTTCTCTTCTCTTCTCTTCTCTTCTTCTCTTCTCTTCTTCTCTTCTCTTCTCTTCTCTTCTCTTCTTCTCTTCTCTTCTCTTCTTCTCTTCTCTTCTTCTCTTCTCTTCTCTTCTTCTCTTCTCTTCTCTTCTTCTCTCTTCTTCTTCTTTTACTTTTCTTCTCTCTTCTCTCTTCTTCTTCTTTTACTTTTCTTCTCTCTTCTCTCTTCTTCTTCTTTTACTTTTCTTCTCTCTTCTCTCTTCTTCTTCTTTTACTTTTCTTCTCTCTTCTCTCTTCTTCTTCTTTTACTTTTCTTCTCTCTTCTCTCTTCTTCTTCTTTTACTTTTCTTCTTTTCTCTATTCGGTCTTCTCTCTCTTCTGTCTTTTCTGTCTTCTCTGTTCTGTTTTCTCTATCTTCTTTCTCTTCTATCCTTTCTGTCTTCTCTCTTCGGTCTTCTTTATCTTCTCTGTTCGGTCTTCTTTACCTCCTCTCTTCTATTTTCTTTCTTCTGTCTTCTCTTTCTTCTATTTTCTCTCTTCTGTCTTCTCTCTCTTGTCTTTTCTGTTTTCTGTCTTGTTTGCTTTCTTTTCTGTCTTCTCTCTTCGGTCTTCTCTTTCTCTTTTCTGTTTTCTCTCTTCTGTCTTCTCTCTTGTTTTCTGTCTTTTCTGTTTTCTCTCCTGTTTGCTTTCTTTTCTGTCTTCTTTGTCTTTTGACTTCTATTTCTTCTGTCTTCTTTCTCATCCGTGTTCCCTGTTCTCACTTCTGTCTTTTCTCTTCTTTCTTATGTGTTTTCCCTTCTGTTTTCTTTTTCACTCTCTTTTATCTTTTGTTTTTCCTCTTCTATCTTCTCTCTTCTGTTTTCTCTCTTCTCTTCTCTCTCTCTCTCTCCTCCCCTATCTTCACTTCGTTCATGCAGTTCAATCTGGAAAAAAGCAAAAAAATAATAATAATTTTTTCTTTTAAATAAAAAATAATTCATTTCACCAAAATTTGATTGATTTCAGGAAGATTTAAAACTATGGCTTCCATCGCCCGATAAACCGCCGGCCGATTTAGATCTTGTCATGTCTAGGTTTTTACTACAACAAGTCGGTGATCAATTTTGCGATTTGCTTAAGCAGGAAAAAGAGGCCGTTTCGATTCACATGTCTGAAGGTACGAGAAAAATAACAAATAACGACAACGACAACAACAACAACAACAACAACAACATTAATAATAATAATAATAATAATAAGTGTTTAAAAAAAAAAATTCCTACAAGTATTTAAAAGCTTGGCTTGCTGAAAAGTGATAGTAGTAATAATAGTAATAATAATAATAATAATAAAATATAATTTTGAAATGATTATTTTCATTTTATTTACTCTCCTTTAGATAAAACGATCGCGTGGAAGAGAGTCGTACAGGGAGTGAGAGAAATGTGTGACGTTTGTGAAACAACTCTATTTAATTTTCACTGGGCTTGTGGAAAATGTGGTTTTGTTGTTTGTTTGGATTGTTACAAGGTGAGGAGAAGAGGAGGAAAAAAAAAAATTAATTATCATTATGCACACACAACAATAAATAACTCTACTACTACTACTACTACTACTACTACTACATATCGTGCGATTGTGAATTTTCAGGGTCGTAAAAATGGTACAGTTAAAGTATGGGGAGAACCTGGAAGAGACAGAGATGATTTTTCATGGCTTCAATGTACAAACCGTCAAGCGCACGAGCAAGAAAAGTTGATGTTAACACAAATCATCGCAGGGGATTCACTAATGACTCTGGGTCGAAAACTTCACGAAGTTCGAAGCCTCTACAACATTTCACAGTATTGCGATTGCCCTATGAGCAAAGAATTGAAATCGAACGGGATTTCAAAGGTATAATGATAATGATAATAATAATATCGTTTCCCTCCCTTTTTTTCCTTTTGAAAATGGAGGAAGAGGAAGAGGAAGAGGACGAGAGTTATACATTTTTTTTTTTTTTTTTTAGGATCTTTTGAAAAACATAATAAAGACTGAATCAATAAACGGGATCAGATCGGATAAAAAGGAATCCGATAAAGAAAACAAAGGAAAGGGCAACGGTGGTAGTAATAATAATAATAATAATAATAATAATAATAGTAACGCAACAAATGGCTCAACTGTTAAGACTGAAGGAAGTAAAAATTCACCGTTGAATAATTGGATGGGAGATTCCGGAGGAGATGATAAAAAGAAAAGCGATGATTTGAGTAGCGTGAGCGATTCGGATTCGGACAAGGAAGAAAATTATTCGACTCTGAGAGAGCTTCTCATAAGGCCGTCGCATAAGCCGAACGGCGGAGGAACCGGAAGTCCGCCGCCTCAATCCCCTCAATCGGATAAGAAAAAGCAAAAGAATGAAAATATCGACGAGGTATATAAATGACGTCTTTTACCCTTTCGAATAATCAAAAGATGGACACTTTTTCGAATAATTAATTTTATGTTTTGTTCCCCCCCCTCCCCCCCTCCACAGTTAATATCAAGCGCTATAGAGAAAAGCATGGCGGAAATGAACGAAGAACGTGATTCAATGTTGGCATCGCCGGAAAAGGGGCCAGAGTTAAAACACTTCGTCAGACTGAACATACACAAATGGACTGAAAGAGGTGATTCCATGACGTTGCCTCGTAGAGTCATGACTTTGGCAGAAAGCAAACAACTTTACCCTGGGGTTCCTCACTCGTGGCTGTGCGATGGAAAATTGCTTAGGCTCAACGATCCGAGTTGTCCGAATAATTACAAAATCTTTCAGGTGAGTAACCGGATAGTATACCTCTATCGAGTCGGAAAAAGAAGCGCCCGAACCTTATAAAATAACGCTTGCTATTGTTGTTGCAGGATCAGTGGAAGCGAGGTCAACCCGTCATCGTTCGCGACGTGTCAAAAAATCTCGACATGTCTTTGTGGCATCCGGATTCGTTTGCCGAAGATTTCGGAGACGATAAAAACGATCTTATAAATTGCATGACGGGGAAAATAGTTCCTAACCAACCAATGAGAAAGTTCTGGGAAGGTTTCGAACATTTTTCAAAAAGGTTAAAAGACGAAAGGGGAAATCCGATGCTTTTAAAATTGAAAGACTGGCCTCCGGGAGAAGATTTTGCCGAAATGTTACCATCTAGATTTAACGACTTGATGAAGGTTTTACCCCTCTCGGAATACACGCACAGAAACGGTCGTTTAAATCTCGCGAGCCGATTACCAGAATGTTTCGTGCGCCCTGATCTCGGACCAAAAATGTACAACGCTTACGGATCCGCTTTGCATCCGGACAAAGGAACGACAAATTTACACTTGGACATATCGGATGCCGTCAACGTCATGGTTTACGTTGGAATACCTAAAGACGGAGACAACGAAGAACACATAAAAGGTATTATAAAGGGTTTATGAGCGCGCGCGCGCGCGTGCGTTAGTTTCCGGGTTCGGAATTGATCGATTCTAACATTTTTTTTTCTTTCCTTCCCCTCCCTCCCCTACAGAAGCATTTCGTGCAATCGACGAAGCCGGTTGCGACATATTGACGAGAAGAAGAGTTAGAGAAAAAGGTGAATTCCCCGGAGCTCTCTGGCACATATACAACGCGAGAGATGCGGATAAAATAAGGGATCTATTGAATAAAGTGGCAATAGAAAAAGGAGCAAGGTTGGAACCTCATCACGATCCGATACACGATCAAGACTGGTACCTGGACGGTCCGCTAAGGGTCCGATTGTACGAAGAATACGGTATAGAGGGTTACGCGATCGTTCAGTGTTTAGGCGATGCCGTTTTCATACCGGCCGGTGCTCCCCATCAGGTGAGAGAGAGCGAGAGAAAGAGAGAGATAATCTTCCGTTTCCTAACGATCGTAATGCTAACGGTTTTTTTTTTTTTTTTTTTCTTATCGACAGGTTCGAAATCTTCACAATTGCATGAAAGTCGCAGAGGATTTCGTGTCGCCGGAAAACGTGTCTCACTGCTTCCACATGACCCAAGAATTTCGCGATCTTTCGGACAAGCATCTCAATCACGAGGATAAATTGCAAATAAAAAACATTATTTATCACGCGGTCAAAGATTCGCTATCGGTTCTCATGGGAGTCAAAAATTCAGTCAAAGTCGAAGAGAAAACGTCGTCAACGACGACGTCGTCATCTTCGTCGTCGTCGTCGGACAAAGAGGAAACGTCGGAAACGACCAACAAAACGATTATAGCGGAAGATAAAATCAAAAAGGAATCAACGTGCAACAACACGTGAGGGACGATGATAATGACGACGACGACGACGACGGCGGCGAAGAAGAAGAAGACGGCGAAGACGACCAAGAAGAAGACCAAGAAAAAGACGAAGAAGAAGAAGAAACAAAGAGAGACAAGATTGATCAACAAAATCGAATCGATTAGTAGATCCGTCGGCGGCGGCGGTGGATCACCATCATTATTAATATTATCGGGTGTGTGTTATTATGAATGAAACGCAGATTTTTTTTTTATAAATAATAATAAAATCGATAAATCAATAAATCAATAAATCAATAAAAAAAAACATGTCGTCGATATATCGTTGTTTAATTATATAGTAATTTTTTTTTTTTTTTAAATGTTTTCACGGGTGTTTCGGTTATATGAAAAGTTAAATGAAAGAAATCAAGAAATCAGAAGAAATCAAAAGAAATCAAGAAAAAAGTTTAATTAATGATAATAATAATAAAATTAATAATAATAATAATAATAATATTAATTATAATTATAATAATAATATTAATTAAAATAGTATGGAAGAACGTTTTAATTTTGTACAGTGATTTAAAAAAAAAAAAAAAAAAAAAACAAAACAAATTGGAATAAAAATTTTAAAATAAATAAAAATAAATATTTGAAAAAAAAAGGAAAGAAGTCATTCAATTGTTAATAAAAATGAATTAACGATAATAATAATAATAATAATTGAAATGATGATGATGATGATGATGATGATGATAGAGAAGAAGAAAATGATGGCCGATGAGTTGATAATGTTTGTGGAAATGAAGGAAAAAGTTTACAAGATTTTGTCGTCGTGTCGTCCTGCCCCCTTCCTTCCCCCCCAGTCCCTCTCCCACCGTTTTCGAACGCGTAAAACGAGAATCGTCATCATTATTATTATTATGATTGATGATGATGATGATTGTAAAGGTAGAAGGAATTAAGTGAAAAGAGTAAAGGGAGAATGAAAATTATAACGAAACGTTCGCGTTTATGTCCGTTTTTAAATAGTCACGTGATTCGGAGAGAGGAAAAACTAAAAGAAAAATTTTCCAACCGTCGGCGCGTTATTATTATTATTATTATTATTAATAATGATAATATGAAAATGGAAAAGAGAAAGAAAGAAAAAAAACTTTTCCCTGACGACTCCCCCTTTCCCCGGAAGTTCGAAAATCAATTTTTTAAAATTAATAAATGAATTGGTTCGATTATTTGTGACGTCATCGATCATCGTCATCGATCCCGTAGGCGACGACGACGACGACGACATGGATTTCGGTTACTTTTCTCTCTCTTTCTCTTTCTCTCTCTCTCTCACACACACACAAATCGAATGATAATTAATTTTTTTTATTTTCCTTTTACGTATATGAGAAATACCCGAAAGTATGTCCCGCGCACGATGTGATGACGTTTGCGTGTGCGTGACGCGTGAGTGTCAAAAGTTTAAAAAAAAAAAATTTTAATTTGGGTCATCAGAAGAATTACAAACCAACCAACCCACCAAACAACCAAACAACCAACGGACAAACATTCAACAACCGTGACAGTGAAAATTCAAATCAAAAAAATTTATAACAAAGGTGGTGAAATTTGGTCGTATCTTTAATAATAATAATAATAATAATAATAAAAGAAATTTTTTTCATTTTATTTACGATCATTAAAACAAAACCATCTAACTAATGCCACGGGAAATATTTTAAATAATAATAATAATAATAATAATAAATATAACCGTGATGATGATGATGATGATGATGATGATTAACGGATTTTATTAATGGGGAAAATTTCCGTTTGCGTCGCGTTTGAAAAACGTGCGTGCGTGCATACGAAGCAATCAAAGAGAGAGAATAACTCTTAATCTTGGAAAAATTAATAATAAAAAAGAAACGGTGAGGTTAAAGGTCGTAGTTAACTCCCCCCCCATTCCCCTCCCCCTCCCAATGTACAAAAAAACGGCAACGTCATCAATAATCGATCAGTGATTTCGCGCGCGGATCGACGGGGAAATTTTTTTTCCTTATTTATGTCGTCTTTTGCGTAATTTAAGTTTTCGGTTGGTGCGAAAAGAAAGAAATCATTCAAAACAAGGCAAAGAGAAGACGTCGATAGAACAAACAAACAAACAAACGAAGGAAGGAAAGAAGGAAGGAACAAACGCGTAGTTTACCAAAAAAAAAAAAAAAGGAGCGTCAAAAATTTGAAAGTCGGTAAATAAATAAAAAAAACTTTCGTAACTTTTCGACTCTCTCTCTCTCTTTCTTTCTTTCTGTGTCTCATTTTTTCTCTCTCTCTCTCTCTGTCATAATTGAATTCGCGTTGATCTCGTCACGCAGGGCGCGGACATGGAAATCGCGCATCATCCACCTCGCGGTTGAAAAGGCAACGTAATAATAATAATAATTTAAAGGAAAAATCCGTTGGAATGTTCTGGAATTATTGTGAAAAATTTTTTTCGATTTAAAATAATAATAATAATAATAATAATAATAATAATTTTTATTCTTTTTCGTCAACCGAATGACAACCGCAACAAACAACATTTTAATAACCCCGACATAATTGACCCACATCCGGTATCGGTCGGTCGTCTCTCAACCGTCGCCATCATCATCGTCCTTGAAATAACATTTATTATTATTATTATTATCATCATCATCATCGTTATTTTAATAAATGTTTGAATCGCGTTTGAAATTTTTCATTACCTTTACTACCAATACTACTACTTGTGAAATGATGCATTTTAAATTGATTGATTGATTGATTGAATGAATGAATGATTAATGAATTGATTGATTAACCTACCGATGATTCATTGACCGACTTTTTATTTTTTTATTTTTTTTTGGTTATCAAATATACCGGAAGTGGTTAAAAAAAAAAAAAAAGTGCGAACAACGCAATTGTGGGGAGGGAAGGAGGGAGGAGGGGGGAAATAGTTTTTATCGTCCGATGTGAAAAAATCGTGGAAGGAGAGAGAGAGAGAGAGAGAGAGAGATATTTGAAAATTTAATATGAATCTAACGACAGTGATTGATTGATTTATTCATCTATTCGCCAACTTCCGTTTTGAGTGAGAGAAAGAGTGAGAGAGAGAAACATTGATTTTTTTTTTTTCCACGTCAAGAGTCAAATACAAATACAAATAATAATAATAATAATAATATTCATCATCTTGTATTCCTGGACGAAAAAGTGAAAATAAAAAAAAATAAAAACCGTTAAATTAATAATATAATAAGTTAAATATGTAATAAAAAAAAAAGTTTTACGACCCTCCAGCCACGTCTACAAAAAAAAAAAATGAATATCGTGTGTATAATAATAATAAAAAACGTGGAAGTAAACCTGGAATTTTTTTAAAAAAAAAAAAACCTGTTTTGGAATCCAATTCTATTTTGTATATAAAAGAAACTTACACGTTGTTGCCACGTTCAAAATAAATAAATTTTTTTTTTTTTTTTTACTAGAAAAAATTATGTAAAACTCGCCCTGTGTCTCTGTCTCTCTCTTTCTTTATTTGTGCGTGTGTGTGCGTCTCTGTCTCTCTTTCTCTATCTGTGTGTGTGTGTGTGCGTTTCTGTCTCTCTCTCTTTTACTCTTTTATTTCTCTCTGTTTGTGCGTCTTTTTCTCTTTCTTTCTCTGTCTGTGTGTGTGACTTTTTCTCTCTCTCTTTCATTCTTCCTGGAGTGTCTCTATCTCTCTCTCTTTTACTCTTTTATTTCTCTCTGTTTGTGCGTCTTTTTCTCTTTCTTTCTCTGTCTGTGTGTGTGACTTTTTCTCTCTCTCTTTCATTCTTCCTGGAGTGTCTCTATCTCTCTCTCTCTTTCTTTCGTCTCTCTTTCTGTCTATCTGTGTGTGTGTGTGTGCCTTTCTACGCTACAAAAATCGAATCGATGGATTATCACCATCATCAGTTTTTTTTTTTGCCATTACTTCCGTTAGAAAATTTTTAACATTTCCGGTCAATGATTTCCGTTTATTATTATTATTATTATTATTATTATTATTCTGTTTTTTTTTTTTATTTAAATTTTTTAAACTTTTCGAAAGAACTGACGTCACGCGAACGAAAATAATTCGATGACCGTATAAACGTTTTTTTATAGCGAATGACGCGCTATAGCGAAAAATATAGTCGTTTGTTTTGACGACGAGAGTACGCAAAAAAAAAAATCGAAACCGGATGTTGTTAAAAATCAACTCCTCCGGGTTAAAAAAAAATTAATAATAATAATAATAATAATAATAATAATAATAATAATAATAATTTTTATTAAATTTATTAATAATAAAAAAGGAATTCGATTAAATAATTTTTTTTTTTAGAAAGTTTTTATAGACTATAATTTTTTTTAGCACGTGTTTAAGTTTACGAAATGTTTACTGTACGACTATAATAATTACTATGATGATGATGATAATAAAAACGGTGTGAAAAAATTTAATCTCTCTCTCTCTCTCTCTTTCTATAAATTATAGAGATAAATATTAACATTTACATTAACACATTATTGTGTGTCGATTAATTTTTTCTCACAAACGCTATAAATTTTTTTTATAGCTCGATTCTTTGTTGTAAATGAAAATGTACAATATTGCCAAATAATTTTATCATTCTATAAAAATCAATAATAATAATAATAATAATAATAAGAAATCGGTTAAAGGTCGATATATTGCAAATGAATTCGCAACTATTTTGCTATATTATAGCATTTTTGTTTTTTCCCTTTTTTACGCGATTGATATTTTAGATAGAGGGGTGTAATTATTAACGGAGGGAGGAGGAAGGGGAGGGAAGAGGGAGAGAGAGAGGATGCGTTGAATATTTTCCGCTATATCGTAAATTATAATTTAAAACAAATTTAATTTATAGAGATTTTTATAGTTTACTTCTATAGCGAGTTTTTATAGTCAATAGAAAGAAAAAACTTAACAAAAAATTATTATTATTATTATTATTCGTTATTCGAATGAATGAACCTGGATTTCATTTTCTTTTGCTAGAAAAAAAATAAAATTCGCCTGTTTATAGCAAAAACGCGCGTTTTTGTGACGTCACTATAGGGAGAAAAAAAAATTAAAAAAGGAAAAAAGGATTTTTAATTTTTTTTTCGGATGATAATAATAATAATAATAATAATTAACATTCAATTCTTTTCATAATCTTAATAAAATATCTGGAATTACTTATTTATTTCCTGTTCCTTCTTCCCCTCCCCCCTTTGCTCCCTCTCTTGGCTCCCCTCTTTTTTGGATTTTATTCAAAACTGAAGATGGATAAATAAACGAGGAGGAAAAAAGTAAAAAAAAACCTTTGAATATTCAAAGGTTTTTTTTTATTTTTATCAATGGAAAAGTTTAAGTAGATTAAAAAAAAAAAAAGAGAAGAAAAGAAAATTTTTTTTTTAAACTTTTTTTTTCCAGTGAGGGGAAACTCGAGATTTTTCCAGTAAGTTTTGAAATCTTTAACAGTTTTATAGCGCTATAATCAACGCGTGATTCGAGAATCACAAACAAACTCGAAAAACAATTTTTTTTTTTTTATGCGAAACGCACGTAAGACGATGATAAACGAATTTTAAACTTTCAACCAGGAAAAAAAGGAAAAGCGCGCGAAAATATTTAAATTAACCGGAAGTGATCAATGATTTAATTAATATTTTTTAATGAATTAAAAATTCTCGTTTCCTTTTTCTTTTTTTTTTTTACCCTTTGGAGAGACTCTTCATAATTTCTTCATCGATTATTAACAAATGACGAGTTTGTTTCGTAACCGGAAATGGTTAAAAGTAACGAGGAAAAAAAAAAAATTTTTTTTAATCGAATCGAGAATAAAAAAGAAGAAATTTAAAAAAATTTTTACTTTATTTAATTCCAGAATTCCAAAATTCTTTTCCCTTGAAAGTGGTAATGATGATAATGATGATGATATTGGAAAATCGGAAATGGAAGTTGGGAAAAAAAAGAAAACTTTTTTCTTACAGAAAATAAGAAATACTTGATTTTTTTTTGTTTTCGGATTCCTAAACACGGAAATCTTTTTTTTTTTTCTTCGATACGTCGAACGATATATCGAACGATTTGACACCGTCGCAAAAGTATTAATACTTATTAATCAGTGAGAGGAAACCCCCTTCGCCTCGCCCCCCCCCAAAAAAAATTAATTGAAAATTAATTTTTTTTTTGTTTTTATCCCCTCGTTTATCCCGAAAATATTTTCCTTTCTCATTTTCCCACGTTTTCATCTCTCTCGCTCTCTTTTTCTCTCTCTTTTTGTAAACGTCTAAATTCATTGTTTGGTTTTGTTCATTTAAAATTTGTTGTTGAAAAACAAAAATTCATTAATTTACCTCTGGGGGGGCGCGCTAGGACGAAACCTCATTTTCCAGCGAGATCTTTTTTTTTTTTTTAAAAACAAAACTAGAGAAATTCCGGTTTAATTTGAGGTTTTTAACCCTCACCTCTCCCCTCCCCCTTCCCCAATTTTATTTTTTTTCGTTCGTTCCAGGAAGAAAAAAGAAGGAGGGGAGAGAAAAGGGTGGGGGAGGAGGAAAAAGAAAATTATTTTTATTTTTTTTTTTATTTAAACTCGACCTTAAAAAAATAAATTTATTACATAGTCGTGGAATTAGAATTTCTTTCAAAAAAAAAAAAAAATTTTTTTCTTTAACTATAATAATATACCTTTCACGAACACGAGAAAGAGAGAAAGAGAGAGAGAGAGGAATGAAGAGAGAGAGAGAGTGAGAGAGATAAAAACTATAATTTAATTTATTTAAAAAATTTTAACAAATTTTTTGCGTGATTAAAAAAAAAAAAAAAAACTAGAGAACTGGAGAAAATGTTAAATTTTAAAATTTTCATTGTTAATTTTTGTATAAACAATAATAATAATAATAATAATAATAATAATAATAATAATAATAATAATAATAATAATAATAATAATAACAACAACAACAAATCGATATTTTAATAAAAAAAAAAAGAAAAGAAAAAATTTACGAAATTCGTTCGTTCCGTACGAATTTATTTACCACCGCCGCCATTATCATTATTATTATCATCATTGTGATGACGTAATAACAAGTAATAAAAATTGCATTACAAGAAGAAAAAAACAAAATTCCAGTTTATTAAAAAAAAAAAAAATGTTAATTTCAGCAAATTCTCTCTCTCTCTCTCTCTCTTTCACTATTTACAAATTATATTTTAAATAAATCAAGTCACGAAAATTAACTGCAATTTTATTACTATACCATCTCTCTCTCTCTCTCGCTCATTATTTACATTATATACATCTCATTCTTTCTTTCGTCATTATAAACCGCTTACTCCGTTTGTACTTCTTACTCTTGATTGTTACTTAATAGATAATTTTTTAGTTAACATAAATCAAAATAATAATAATAAGTGAAATGAACACAAAAAAAAAACGATTCCGGTTAATTGAATCAAATGTTACGAAACAACAACAACCACAACCACAACCGATTAAAAAATTTTTATTTTATTTTGTGAAATCGTCATTTGCATCATCATCATTATCATCATTATTATTACGATCGTTTGAATCAATGAAATAATCGATTCTTTTTCTAAAAATCATTTACTTCCTGTTTTAAATTTTCTTTTTTTCTTTCCAGGAGTGCAGCAGTTATTTTAAATTATAATTTAAAAAATAAACAAATCGATTTAATTGGTTCATTTTTTGATAATAATGATAATGATGATACTGATAATTATAATAATTGTTTTCGAATAATTTCAGGAAATAAACGTTTGTCGATTGTTTGCTTGTTTGTTTGTTTACTTTTTTTTTCGCATTTCAAAATGAAAGGTAAATTAATCGTTAAATGATCGTCCGCTCCCTTTTTTTCCTTAAAAAAATTAATTATAAATTATTATTATTATTATTATTAATATTATGGGACGGGGCAGGGAGGGGAGTAGTTAAAAAATTTAAAGTGGCAGAAGATGGGAGGGGAAAAAAAACTAACAACAAAATGAGTCGAGGAAACAATTTTTTTCCACTTTTCTATTTTTTTTTTTTATTTCCGCTTCGATTACGCATCTCCTCCAACGAATGTGAAAATAATAATAATAATAAACGGGAGGAGGGGGTGGGGTAGATTTTAGAATCGAACGCAAATTTTCCGGAAATAATTTTTAACGTGTAGAAAACAAAATGCTTTATGACGTCATCACAAAAAACACGAATACGAACCTTTTATTTATTTCTAATCAAACGTTATTTTTTTTTCTCTCTCTCTCTCTCTTTTTCACACCCGATAAACATTGTGGCAAACAAAACAAACAAACAAAACAAAACAAAAACGTTTTTATTATTATTATTATTTAGGAAAAGTCGATTTAACATCCGATCAAATAACAAAAAAAAAAAAAAAAACAAATCGAATAAAATATTTTATATTTATTTATTTTTTTTTTCCAGTCGGTGAACCTTTTCACAAATATTCTCCATACGTATGGAAAATATTATAAATTATGGAATTTTTTTTTCTCTCTCCAGATAAAAATAATAATAATAATAATAGTATCGTAATATGAACTTGACGAACAAAAGAAATTCAAAAAAAAAAAATTTTTTTTTATTTATGTTTTTTCATTCTCTTGTCGAATTTTTTTTATTTATTTATTAAAAAAAAAAAAAACCTTATCCAGAAAGTCAATATCATCATCATTATCATTGTTTTTCCAAAAAAAAAAAACACTCGTTTAAACACGTGAAAGTTTTTTTATCCGGTTTTAAAAATTTGAAATTTCCAGCCCCCTGTTAAAAAAAAAAAAAAAAAAACGAGACGAATTTTATAATCCTCGAGACTTGATTAGCGAGCCTTTCCCCTCTCCCCCCGACACCCCCTTCCTTTTTTCTCCTCCTTCCTTTTTCTTCCTCCTTAAATTTTCTTTCTAGTAAAGTTTTATAAGATTATCCAGGTCGCGCTACTACTAAAAAAAAGGATTATCTTGTGAAAAACAAAAACAAAAAAAAAAAAAATATTGCTACCAACTGCTACCTACTCCTTGTACACATTATTTATATTTTAATTCTTTATTATTATTATTATTATTATTATTATTATCCACCATTAAACACGACAAGGCTACTTGTCGGAGTTTTTAAGTATTTATCCGAGGTTTCTACCCGATTCCTTAGGGACAAATACTCGAATTTCGGTGGTGCCACTTATTATAAGATAGCACCACATCAATTCTTGAAGGTCTTCCTGAGTCCGTCTTTTTCGATGGGAACGATTTGTCTCCTGAACTGGGCTCCGGTGACTAACATCTTTGGAGTGGCCAGGGTCAGAAGCAGTGAAATTCACGTTCTCGTCGAGCTGCCTCAGGTCGACAGTAGAACAAGATTTTGTTTTTGGTTCTTACTTTGTCTTGTTCTCATTTTTTTTTTTTTTTTTTTTGCTCTTTTAAGCCAACAGCACGTGGCGTTCTCAGACGGTCACCCATCCAAGTTTGCACCACGCCCGATGCTGCTTAACTTCGGTGATCGTACGGGAACCGGTGTGACCAGCACGCTATGGCCGTTGGCTTTTATTATTATTATTATTATTATTATTATTATTATTATTATTATTATTATTTTTCTCCAGAAGGAAAAATAAAAAAAATAAAAACAAATGGAAATGTTTTACCGTATCCCATACAAATCCCGATTACACGTCACGGGTTCGCAAAAGATTTTATAATACGATAAATAAAATCATCATAAAGAAAAAGCGAACAAAAAAAAAAAAAGATTATCGAGAAAAATTTACTTATCACCAACCCCCACCCCCCGCGTGTGTCACATGTGGAACCCTCCCTCCCCCGTTTGCCCTTTCCACCCGCGGAAATTATTATTTCAAAAAAAAAAAAAATTTTCTTTTTTCCCCCGTTCAAAAAAAAAAAATCGAATGAAATAATTAGAATTCAAAAAAGATTATTATTCCCGTTTAATTAATAAATACATCGTAAGTCATCTTATATTTAATTATTTCGTTTTAATTGTTTGTAAACAAAAAATTTAAATGTCCTTTTTCACAACAACCACGTGGGTTTTTTTTTTTTTATCGGAAACGTTTAAGTAAAAAAAATGTATTCGTTTATTTATTTATTATTATTATTATTTTTTTAAATTCGTAGATTAATATTAATTAATAACTTTAATAAATAAATTATGCGTGTGCGTGTGATCGACAGGGTAAAAGAAAAACGGATATCGTGAGATTAATGACAACACGTTCGGTTAAAATCGTCACGGGGTCTATCATTTCTTTTGTTTTTATAATTGATTTTTACTTTTCCGCGAGGTTTTATCACGTGGAAAATAACGAAAACAAACAACAAACATGCAAACAAACAACACACGATGACGACGACGACGACGACGACGACGAGAACAACAACCCGGGGTAATTTTATTTTCGCCTACGTGTAAATATTAACATTTAAATTGCATTTTGAAATGAGTTTTTTTTTTGTTTTTTGTTTGTGTCCTTTATAAAACACACGTAAAGGTTGTTGTTATTGTTGTTGTCCATACTTGAGGTTAATTTAAGTGCAATATAAATGCGGATAACATTTAAACCCCCCTCGAAATGCAATCGAATGTTAAAAAAAAAATTTTTTTTTTTGGTACTCCCTCCCCTCTTCTCTCTCTCTCTCACTATTTCTCTTTTTAATTTGTTCTTAAATTAAAAACAAAAATGATGACGAATTAAAAATAATAATATTAACAAAAAATGTATTTTCTCGGGGGAAGAAAAAAGCGACGAAACGGGTAATGACGTCACAAATTTTATTTTTCATGAATTGTACGCGGCTGTCGGGTGAGGTGGTGGTGGTGGTGGTAGAGTATTCCTGTTATTCAACTACTCGGAGTCTGGGTGTAGGGGATGTTTTAAGGGTTCTAGGATTGGGTTTACTTATAACCTAGCAGTTTTTTCGATCCTTGTTCGAGGGGGTGAAACTGGGTACTTGATCCAAATGGGGTAAATGCGGAGGTACAACGTGAAAGGACGACAGATGAATGAAATTCCCGGACATTTCTCTCTCCCGTAAAACTCGCGGACTCTGCGGAAGAGGCAGGAACAGATCGGGATTGACACTCGAAGAATAAAAAAGGGGAAGTACAGGGATCTTCCTCAGGTGGGATTCCCATTTTCGCGAGTGTGAACCTTTGAAGCCTCCGTTGAGGCTAAAAAGCAGGTTATACTTCCGGAACGCTCCTTCCTCCAGGAAAAAGAGGACGGTGAAACACGTCTAGAAGTTTTTAGTCCCACATTCTCCCCGCTTTTCACGATTTTATATTTTTTTCTCTCGGTAATTTAATTCTTCAGTTGTGTAGCCAACATTGAAAAAAAAAATGTGATTATTTTTTGATTAATGAACTCTCATTTGATAAATATTATATTTCACGATATCTTCGCCTGGAATCGATAATGAAAAAAGGGATTTTTTTGTTTCGATTTCTCTTTTTTTTTAAAAAAAAAAAAATTTTTTGCAAAAAAGAAGAAGAAGAAAAAACCTGCACGACGACGACGACATGAAAGTAACAGAAAAAAAAAAAAAGAAAAAAAATTTAAACGTTGAAAGTGACAAAGCAAAAAAATAAAAAGAAAGAAAGAAAAAGAAAACGAAAATGAAAACGTTACAAAAGGTTGAAAAGGTTAAGAAAAAAAGTGGAAGTAACGACGATGATGGTGATGATGATGATGATGATGATGACGGTTTACCATTCTTCATTTAAAAATTCTTCTTAAGAAAAAAAAAAAAACTCGCACGCAATTTTAAAATTCATAAAATGACATTTGGAGGTCAAATAATAAAAATTGCCCGCTCGAAAAATAAAAAAAAAATTAATTTTTTTTTTTTTTGCATTAAAAAATTAAAACGCAATCGCATTCACGATGAATATTAAATATTTATGTTGGTTGGTTGGTTTTTTGTTTCTGAAACCACTTTTGTTCTCGTTTTTTTTTAACCGCCGAATTTTTTTTTATCGATCTATCGCATTTTCAACTGCCGTAAATAATCAATTTGATTAAAAAAAACCCCTCCGCCGGTTCAAACCCCCCTTTTTTGTCTACTGCCACGTAAAAAAAATTTTTTAAAAATATTTTCGCAAGGGGAATCGAATCGCGACTTCGAACAAATAAAAAAAATTTTTTTTAACGTCATTGATTTATCGATTTATCGTCTCCTCGTCAAATTCCCTTAAAAGAACTCATTAATGATAATGATAATAGAAAAAAAAACGTGGAAATAGAAAATGGTAATAGGTTATGGGGAATTTCGTTTCATTCGTCAATTAACACACACCCGGGGAACAAAAAAAACAAAAAACAAAAAAAAAAATTTTTTTCTTCTTACCTGTAAATTCCAGGCACAGGAAACGCGTAAACACATGACGTCATCAAATTTTCCTTTCTCCGTAATTTTCCTTTTTTCTTCTTCATCTTCTTGCTTTCCTCTCTGTAATGAAAAAAAAAAAAATCAAAAATTGAAATATTTCATCGTCGAATTAACTTAAATAATTTTTCATCAATGAATATAATTTCTTCCGGTAAATTAACCTTTAAATAATAATAATAATTTTTCAACACAAAATGTTTTTTTTTTTTTCCTCTCCGTATTATCATCACGAGGAGAAATCGGTGGAAGAGAGAAAGAAAGAGAGAGAGAGAGAAAGAGAGAGAGAGAGAATCCGTTTAAAAATTAACGAGGAAGTGATTGGTGGTGGTGTTGGTGACTGGAAACAATCAAAACTGGAGAAAATCAATTTTTTTTTATAAGGTACAAAAAAAAAAATATTTTGCAAAAATCGAAACAACAACGATAATAATAATAATGATGATGAAGTTAATTTAATAAGGTAATAAAAAAAATCATCATCATTATCATCATCATCGTCATCGACGCGTAACTCGATAATTTTTTATTTACTTCCGGTTGAATAAATCTTCGAACGATTAATAATTAATTATAATTTTTTTTTTCAATAAGAATTTAAATTTATCTAAGGGAGTAACAAAATTCAATCATTTTAGTTTTATTGCCTCTCTCCCTCTCTCTCTTTCACTCCGCCACCACCGCTTTAGCTACTGCCACGACTTTTTTATTCGCAAACGGTTTTAAGTCGGTATATTCGAATAAAATATTTTTTTAAAAAATTAAATAAACGTTAAAAATATTCGTTTAAATCGAATAATGTACGTGTACAAAATCATTTTTTTTTTTTTTTTAAATTCGTTACACGTATTCTAGTGACACTTTAATTTAAACCAAAAAAAAAAAAAAGAAAATTTAAAATGACATTTAAAAACAAAAACAATTCATTCATTTTTCATTCACAAAAAAAAACTAATTAATTACTTTTAAAAAACGCGAGAGGGGGAGGGGTAGGGAGGGATGGAAAAAAAAAACAAACGATTGTCGGTTGTCGGTTGTTTACGAACTTTCACCTCGATTGTTTTCTTGGGTTTTTTTCAGGCTTGGCAAAATTAAATTCGCACAACGCGCGTAAAAAACGCTTTCGTTTTTGTTATAAAAAAGACAAAAAAAATGTCAAAATCCGGCGTACGTCCCCAGATAATAAACCGTAATAATAATACTGATAATAATGATAATAATGATAATAATAATAATAATAATCCTTTTGAGAATAGTTTAGGATTTTAATTTTTTTTTTTCTCTTTCTCATTCTCATTCTCATTCTATTTTCTTTTTTTTTTTACTACTATTATTATTTCCATTAGGAAAAGGAAAAAAGAAGGAAAGAGGAAGGGAGTAGGAGGGGGAAGGAAAAAGAGGAGGATGAATTTAATTCTTGAATCGGCCTTAAAAAACTGACAGGTTATTTTCCGTGAGATTCATTTTTTCATTCTCTAAATTTTTATCCTCCCCGAAAAAAAAAAAAAAAAAAATCCTCAATAATTCTATTTTTACCCTTCTGTCTCTCTCTCTCTCTGTCGTTCCGCCTCGACGTTTAGTAAAAATAAATCACTATGAGAGAGAGAGAGAGAGAGAGGGGGGGCGGCCAAAAAAAAAAGTGGAAGAAAAAAATCCTAAAAGAAAATTTTTTTTTTTTTTTGTGACTTAAAACTCGATTCGAGAAAAGCTTAACTTTTTTTTTCCCCCAAGTCTTGTGACACGTTCGATTTAAAAACCGTAAGAAAAAAAAAAAAAAATTAAAACAAAATTTGAAAAGTCATTTTTTTTTTGTTCTCCCCAAAAAAAAAATTTCGATAATTTAATTGTATTACGTCATCAACGTCATTGTCATGATCGCGATCATCATCATCATCATCATCATTGCCATCGTAAAATGATTTTCAAGGTGAAAACCCAAAGTGTCACGTCGTTTTTTTTTTTTCGGTTATTATTTTACATAAGATTTTCCCATGATCTTGAATTTCGTTTAACGCGCGTGACCGAGTCCGCGTGACCCCCCCCCCCCACGCCCCGCGATCACTTTTCATCGATTCTACTATCTAATTTACCGTCGTCTCGTGTTTATTTATCCCCCATTTAAATTTCATTATTACTCTATGACATTATAAAATAATAATAATTTTTTTTCAAAGTGAATTTATATTATTATTTTTTATATTTTCTTATTCCACGTCTATTAGGTAATAAATAATTTAGGTTGCCATATTGTGTGACATTATTCGTGTTTACTCAACTACCTACTTACTTTCGTATTTAATTTTTCAAATACTCTCACTTTTTTTTTTTTTTCAATATATACATATTATATTTCATTACACTTATGTCACGTGACGTGTTAGAAAAAGAAAAGAATGAAAGAGAAATAGAGTGAGAGGAAGAGGAAGAGAGAGAGAGAAGGAAAAAAAAAGGCGTACGATGACGAATTACTGGAAAGAAAACAACAAAAAAAATACGGAAAACAAATTCGACACGTTTTAAATTCTGAGCGTGCGACGTCATAAACGAAGTAAACTAATTGATTTGATTTTTAAATGTCGTGGAACTAGAATAAAATTAATTTTATAATTTTTCTTTTTCTTTTTTTTTTTTGACGTTTCGATTTTGTTTCCTGCGTAAATGACACGACGACGATTTCGATACGTTTGAATTTTTTTCGTGGTTTTTTTTTTACGAGGAAAAAAAAAATCAAATGACGGTTGTTGACACGATCGTGACGTAACGACGCAGAGATTTTAAACAAAAAAAAAAAAAAAAAGTTTTTTTTTTACTCTTTAAACAATTTTCCAGTTAACGTTTTTTGTTTACAGACTTTTTTTTTTTTTAAAAAATATTCTCATAGGTCGTTAGAGTACTTCCGTTCTGAGTACCCGTCGGGAATTTATCTAATTTACTAATTCCACTTTTCCCACGTGTCACCAAATAAAAATTCACATCCATTAATTTTACTCTTCATTATAAATAATCCTCATTGTCCTTCATTCCTTGCTTCCTTCCTTCCTTCCTTCCTCCCTTCCTTCCTACGGTATCCTCGAAAAAATGTTTTTTTTTTTTTATTTTGACATTCGAATCGGATGATTAGAAAAACGTTACCAAAAATATCGTGGCAGGAACTTAAAATTTTATTTTATTTTTTTTTAACTCGGTAATTTTCTAATTGTAACCGATCATCAATTAAACGATTAAAATAAAAAAAAAAAGAATTCATAAATTAATGAATAACTAACGGCTAAGTATATAATTTATGATGACGTGGCAGGAGAAGAAAGAATACAAAATAGTTTCACGACGATTTTAATGTGAATTTTTTTTTGACTTTCGTAAAAGTTATTGAGACTATTATAAAAGGTTAAACAACAATTAAAAACCAAAGGATTATTTTGACGTTTAAATAAATAAATAAAAAAAAAGTGGCAGGAGAATGAATATTTTTTTTTTATTAATCGTTAAAATAAATCAATTTTTAAATAATGATGATGATGATGATGATTCGTTTGAATACAGATAAATAAAAGTAAAAAGTTTTACATAAAATAATTCCAGACCACCGACGTCGCAAATTTTTTTTTTTCAATCAATCAATCATTTTCTCTAGTTCGTAAACAAAAAATTTCTTTTGTGACGTAATCAACTACTACGTCATCACGCTCTTATTAATCATTTCCCCCCCCATATAATTATTATAGTTGCTTAAACCTTACTGGATAAAACAAAAAAAAGTAAAAACGAAAGCGCTGTAATTTTCTTTATTCATCTCCTCCTTCCCCTCCCCCTCCCCTTCCTCTCCTTATTAGGTTGAGTACTTCTACCCAAAAGCAAAAAACGTTTTTACCCTAAAAATTTTTATTTTATTCAAATACCTTTTCTTCTATTGCCACGATTTGAACACAAAAAACAAAAAAAAAACATTTTCCTTTGATTATTTTTTTCATTATCATTTACAATCGAAATGATATTTTTTTTTTCGACCTTTTTCGGTTTTTTTTGTTTTTCCAGTAAAAAAAAAGGAAAATTCCAATTTGTATATTTTCCAAAACAAATTTTTTTTTCCGGTATTATTATTATTATTATTATTATAATAAGAAAAAAAAAGGGAAACGAAACGACGCGTGTGAGAATGCGACTTGGGAAACAAAAAAAGGAGAAAGTTAAAAGAGGATGCTGGGAATGATAACGAAAAAAGAAATGTAAGAGGAAGAAAAAAAAAGAGAGAGAAAAGGAGAGAGAGAGAGAGGGAGGGGGGAGAGAGAAGAATGTAAATAATTGTTAAAAACTACATTATCTAGTATGTTACATAAAAAAAGAAAAAAGAAAGAGAATAAAAAAGGTTTTAAAGCTAATCAAAAAATTAATTATAAAGTTGTTGCAAGAGTTTAAAAATATAAAAAAAAAACATTTTTCCGACTTTACAAATGAAAAACTGTGAGATGTGAAAAGCGGGGGGCGGGGGCGGGGAGGCAGGGGATGAGGACGAGGAGGGGCGGGGAGCGAAGCGGCGTGGCGGTGTAATGGAAAAAATAAGAAAAAAATTTTTTTTTTTTCCCATTTTTTTTTTCTTTTTTCTTTTTCCAGGTTCGGAAAGAGTTTTTCCCTTGTTAAAATTATTATTTTTCTATCGTGACATTACCCCCCTTTCCTCCCATTTCCGGTAAAATATTTAAACAAACGTACAAACAAACAAACGGGTGAAATGGTAATGATAATGATGACGAAACGTCTCACAACTAACGAATTACAACAGGAAGAGCAACAGCGTTTTTTTTATTTTTAAAAATTTTAAGCATTTTCATCTGTCGCACTTTTCACACACGCCCACACGCACACACGTACGTCATCATCCGACGTCGTATAAAATTTCAGGTGTGCCAAAATAAGAAAGGAAAAAAAAAAAAGAAAATTTAAAATTTTCCCTAGCGAAATTAAATACCGCGAAAAAAAAATTTAATTGGGATCCTTTTTTTCTTCTTCTATTCTCTTCCGAATGTTTTTTACGCGCGTATTTTCTTCTCTCTCTCTCTCTCACGCGTGTTTTTTTTTTAATTTTAATTTTCTTTTTCTTTTCCTTCTTCGTTTATAATTAAATCGTAACTAAAAACTATGAAATTAAATATTTTCAAAGAAGGGGAGGGGGAAAAAAAAAATTCGACACTGAATTTTTCAACTTTTTAATTTTTCCCAGTCATATCCTTTCTTCACCCTCCCATTTCCCTCCCCTCCCCTCTCCTTTCCTCTCACCTCCTTATTATTATTATTATTTTTTACAAGTTATATATACATATACTCGCTTTCGCTTTCTATCTCTCTCACTCTCTCTTACTCTTACATTTCCAAATATTTTTCTTTCGACTCATTTTTCATAAAGTGCCTGGCCCGGAGGTAGGAAAATTCGAGAAAAAATTGAGAAGGAAAAATTGTTTAAGCTTTTTTCACAACTCCTCAAACCGTTTTTTTTTTTTTTTTTGAATTTTAAATTCACTTTTTGTTAAAAAGTGGTGTAAAAAAGTAAAAGGTATAGGGAGGGAACGAAAAAAGAGATGGTAGATGGAGAAAAGAATAAGAAGATAAATAGGAAGAAGATGAAATGGAAGAAAAAGATGAGGGAGAGAGAAAAAAAATCAATTATTAATACTCATTAGAAAATAATAAATTAACTTTAGAGTGAATGCGAATTTGGGGTTTTTTTCCCTCAACGTTTTTCCTTTTTACCGCCACACATTCGCGTTTGCCGCCTTTTTTTCCCCCAACGCTCCCCCCACTCCCACCGCCGATTTTCCTTTTACTCATACTTCTCTCCCCTCCCCTCCCACCCACTCTCTCTTGTTCCGGTTTTATTTTTACTTAATAAAAAAGGTTTTTTCCTTTCGTTTCGTTTTCTTCATTTTTTTTTTTTTACTCTCGCGCGCGCACGCGAATTTTTCCGAATTTTCCCAAAAATTTTCCCCGAACGTCATCCCGAAAGATCCTTCTTGAATGACTTCAAAAAAAATAAAAACGATTCGTGATAATAGATTACGCGGATTGTTTATAAAAAACAACATTTTTTCATCAATTGGAATACGTGTTGTCTAAATACACGATCGTAAATAAAATGTGTTATAATGAAAAAAAAAAAAAAAAAAACGCTGCGTAATTTCACGCGTGCGATTAATTAGATTTCAACGTTGCGATAAATTCTACTTAAAAAAATAACGTGGAAGGAGGCGAAGAGAGAGATAGAGAAAAAAGAGAGAGAAAAACAAACGAAATTTAAAAGGGAAAATTTTTTGTTTTTTTTTTTTTTTTAAATTTAGTAGAAAAAAAAAAAACAAAACGAAACGAAAATCGGTCATCGGGGTTTTTTTTTTCTAGTTCCACTTTTTTTTTGTTACTTCTTAAAATTTCTTATCTTTTTAAAACAAGTTTTTCTTTTTCTTTTTTTTCTGCTGTCGTTTTTTGTATTATTTACGCAACAACTTTTTTTTTTTTCACTTTTCAAGCTTTTTTCTTTCTTTTTCTTTCCTTTTTTTTTTATTTTGTTTATCTTATTTTTATTTTTTTGTTTTTTAATCTTTTTAACAAAATGGACTCCCCCGTAAATACGTCAACATTTTAAAAATAAATAAAAAATTTAACAAAGTTAATAATAATCTCTCTCAGTTTTAATAAGAAAATGTTTTTATAAAAGAATGAAAAACTTTTTTTTTTTCTTGTTTTTTTTTTCGGAATAATTTTTAAATTCAAAATAAATTACCCTCCGGTAGAAGGTGAGGGGGGAGGGGAGGAAGCGACGGCTCTGAAAAAATTCTCGCGAGGGGAGCGGGGCGGAGGAAGGAAGAAAAATTTTTCTCCCTTCGTATAAAAAAAAAAAAAAACAAATCATCGAATAATTTTTAAACGATATATCGATATATCGTTTTCAAACTCAATAAAAATTTTCCAAACAATTTTTTTTTTCGTTTGTTCGTTTGTTTGTTTGTTTGTTTCAAAATAAAAAAATAAACTAGAAAAAAGTTTTTTTTTACTATCAAATGAAACACACAGAAAAAAACTTGACAGTTAATTTTTTATTACTTAAAACGGGAATTCATGAATTCACCGTCGTGCGGGGGAGGGGAGGTGGGAGGTGGTGGAGTGGGATGGGGGAACTTTTTGGTGCCGTCGGATAACAGGTACCAACAGATTTTTTTTTTTTTTTTTTAAATTTCCGGTTTTAACCACGAAAGACAATTTTTTCCTCCTTTTTTTCCATTTATTATTTAATTGTAGGTGACGCATAATTATTTTATAATAAATTTCTTTTTAATTTATAGTTATGTGATATAGCGCTATAAATAATTTGAATGACGTCAGTCAGGAAATTTGAAAAAAAACCGCCACAAAAAACAAAAAAAATTTTCTTTTTTTCAAATGAGTTTGATTTTCGCGTTTTTTTTTTTTTGAATTCTGGGAAAAAAATTTACAATTTGGCGACATTTTTCCCACCCCGCCGCAAAAACCGAATCAATTTTTTTCACGGGTTTTTTGTTAAAACTACAGCATTTTAATTGTAAAAATATTTACTTTCTTTCTCTCTCTTTTCCCTCCTTCTCTCCTTTTCTCTCTCTCTCTCTCTCTCTTTTTTCACCTGAAATTTAATTGCAATTAAGAAATAAAACTTAAAACAAACACGCGTGTAATTTTTTTAAAAAAATTAATTAACCGATTGTTAACGTGACTTCGATTACAGAAAAACAAAAACAAAAACCGGATTCTACGGCCACTTCGCACACTATTAATAAATTTATCGTGGCAATAGAGAAACCGAATCTAATTTTTATTTTCTCTCGTTAAAAAAAATAATAAGTTTTTTTTTGCTTTTTTCTTTTCTTTCTTTCTTCTTGTTTTCAAAACGTAAGTAAGTAAAGTAAATTTAAATAATGATTAGAATGAAAATTAAAACGACAAATGATAATGATAATGATAATAATGATAATAATGTAACTTGAAAACGGTTAATTACGAACCGAAACGGAAAAAAAAAAAAAAAGACAGAAAAATAAGGTAAGAAAGAAGAATGTTCGGTTGACACGCAATAATAATACGACTCGAAAGGATAATTAAGAGAGAGAGAAAGAAAGAGAGAGAGAGAGAAAGACGCTGTGGTTCGATGACGATGATAATAATGATGATAAAAAAAAATCCATATCACGAAACCGTCGTTTATAATTAAAAATAATAATAATAATATTAAAATTCATACATTTTATACGTTTTTCGATCGATTACGTCATTTATAGAAAAACAGGAAACGGATGTCGTTTAACGACAGGGAAAAAAATTTTTATAAAATATTTAACAAAACCGAATTATTTTGGCGCGAGAGAGAGAGAGAGAAAAACTAACGTCTTGAAAAAGAAACAGAGAGAGAAAGAGAGAAATAGAGAGAGAGAGAGAGAGAGAGATAGAGGAAAATGTGAGTAAGCTTTCGATGAATAAATAACTTTCTTCTCCTATATTCATATTTCATCATCATCATCATCATCGAAAGTTATTTAAATTAATATTTTCAACTTGGAATGTTTTGAATAAAATGACTTTTTTTTTTTTAATGATTGATGATGACGTCAACGACAACGATGATGACGATGATAATGATAATAATGATAAAGAAATCAATCGTAAAATGAATCGTTTTTTTTAAAAATGAAAACAACGCCTTAAATATTTCACTAATGAAAAATGAATAACGGAAGCGAGGAAAGAAAACTAATGAAATAATAATAATAATAATAATAATAATAATAATAATAATAATAATAATAATAATAATAATAATAATAATAATAATAATTACTATTTGAAGAAAGGCGTTTTCGTTTGACACACACACACAAACACTTTTTAGGTTGACGCAAAACTTTCTTTCTGAATTTTTTTTTCCAAATTTTTATGATGACGTCACTTAAATCCTAAAAAGTGTGCTCCTTCATCGTCACTTCTCCCCCAACGAGTCGAAAACCCCCGCACGAATTGAGGAAATAATAATAATAAAAACGAAAGCGCGAGTTTAATTTCATGCGTTCTAATTATACACGACAGACATTTTGTAAAAATATTAAAATAATATGTGATACGTACAATAATACACACACAAACAACAGCTACCAACTTACGAAAAATAAATTTAAGAAGTAATAATAATGATAATAATAATAATAATAATAATAATGTAAAAAAAAAAAATAAGAAAATCAAAAATCGTTTTTTTTTTTATTTATTTCATTTCCCTCCTCGATGATTTTTTACCGGTTGTATGATTAAATTTTTGTCAATTTCTCATAAATTGAATAATTCATTCACTCAATCATTCATTCATTCATTCACTCAATCATTCATTCATTCATTCATTCACACATACAATAAAATCGAAAAAAAGAAAAAATTCTTAACGCGTGAACGTTACATAATTTTTTTTTTTTAAATAAAATAAAATTTAAAAAAAATTTGGAGGATAATAAAAATTATTATTATTATTATTATTATTACGATTTATAGCTCGAACGCTATAACTATATATAACAATATCAAGGACGATGACGTAATCGTAACATAAGTCGTCTGATTATTTCGACATTTTAAATAAATCAAAAAAAGAAAAAAAAAGAAGAAAAAGAGGAAAACGATCGATTAATGGAACCAGTTGACCGTAAAACAAAAAAAAAAAAATTATTTTTGGTAAACCGAGAAAAAAAAAAACGTTTTTAATGACGACGACGACGACGACGATGTCGACGATGACATCGACGACACGACAACAATAATGATAATAAAATAACCAACCCGAAAACAATCATGGGATTAGTTAAAATCAAAAAGAAAAAAAACAGAAATTCAATTTTACCTAAAAATTCGTGTAAAATTAAAACAGGGAAAATTGATTTCAAGGTCACGGCCGGATCGTTATACTCGTTTTGTGTTACGTAACATTCTGGAGAGAAAGGAAATGACGTGGTAACAACAACATTTGAAAAAAAAAAAAAAAATTAGGCCGACAATATTGTCACAATATACCTAAAAAAAATTTTTTTTTATATTCTAATTTTATCATTGTAACTTAAACAATAATAATAATAGTAGTAATAATAATGATAATGATAATAAGAATAAAAAAACTTCTCACAACGCAATTTACAACGAGACTTAAACACAAAAACATAAAAACCCGGAGTCGGGCGGGCGTAATCTTAACAAATGAATTTAATAAATTTTTGGCTTTCACTTCTCTCTCTCTCTTTCTTTTTCCTTCTCTCTTTCTCTCTCTCTCACTTTGTGTTAATAATAAAGCCGAGGATTTTTCCAGAAATATCAAATCAAAGCTTTTCTTTTCTTTTTTTTTACAAGTACAAAAAATTAATGTTTTTATTGTTTAAAAAAACAACAACAACAGCGGCGGCGATGATGATGTTTGTTTGTTTGTACGGTGGGAGCGGTAGGGGGTTACAGAGTTGGGGAAAAAAAAGGTAAAATCAATATGACTCGGTGGGTACAGGTAGATGAGAAACAAGTTGTCGGGGAGTAGAAGTAGTCAGAAGATAATATTCATCGGCACCTGACGTGAGGGGCCGACTAACGGCCGAATACCGCCTAAATACCGACATACTCTCAATGTCGAGTGAAAGTACCCGTGAATACAAGAAAAAACGAAACGACGACCTTATTACAACTTTTAAGATTTCTTCTTTTTTTTTTTGACATTCCATTACTCCCAGACAGAGAGAGGGAGATTTCTATTGATTTAAATTTTTTTTTTTTTTTTTTTTTGTCTTCTTCTTATTCTTTAATGTTTTTCTCTCTCTCTTTCTCTCTTTCTTTTTTTCTTGCAACATTTTTAATTGATTCATTAGCATCCAAACAGACGCGCCTTCTTCATCTTTCATTTAAATAAGAAAAAAAAAACTATGACTAATGCGACAACGACGACGACGACGAAGACGACGATAATGACATTTCTATCTAATTAAGCATAAAAAAAAAAAAATCGTGTTGCGCAATTTTTTAAAATCTTTTTTTCACTCCTTCTTTTCTCTACCCTTAACGACCTGGAATGTGAATTGAAATGGAGAAAAGGGTTCATCCTCTGGAGAAGAAAATATAATCAAATTTGTTGAAAAAGAGAGAGAAAGAGACGGAATACAAGTTAAAGAAAACTACAAAAATATTTTTTCAATGCGTTTATGATAACTATTGGAAAAAAATACGAAAAAAATTAATTATATAGAAGAAACTAAAGCAACAAACAAACAAACAAACAACCACACAACAACAACGACAAACAATACGCAAAAAAAAAAAAAAACAAAAAGAAAATTTCGATTCCGCTACAAAATCTTACGGGGGGAAACAATTTAAAAAAAAAAAATTTTTTTCGCATTTTTTATAAATAATAATAATAATAATAATAATAATAATAATAATAATAATAATAATAATAATAATAATAATAATAATAATAATAATAATAATTAATTATGTACGTGACGATGATAATGATGATGATGTTTTTCAAATAAATGAAACTAATGGAACGAATAAAACGTTTTCTCTCTCTCTCTCATTATGAAAAGTCAGCTCCGATGCGGCTGGATAAATTAAATTACTCTCTCAAATTTACACCCATAATTTTATAATTTGACTCGTTTACCGCCGGTTACCGTCGTTACCGCCGGAAAAACCTTAATTGCACTTTATATTTTAAAAAAAATATTTATTATTATTATCATTACCGTCGAAAAAATCCTGGATATTTGTAAAATTTCTTTAAGGTGAAAAAAAAAATTCCACAAACGAATATTTTGTAATTCAATTAATTATTATTATTATTATTATTTTTATCATTATTAAATATGGATAAGAATTAAGAGAGATTTGTTTAGTTTAGTTTTAATCCACTTCCGGTTTAGAAATTTTTTGCACTCTGGAAAAGAATTTTACTACAAAATCGTGAACGTTTTTCTTTGATTTCCTTTTTCGTTTTCTATTTACGTTGGGACGAAAAAAAAAAAAGAACGAGCGACGACAAACAACAACAACAACCACGACAGCCATCATCACGTTTGTTACGCAATCACGACAATTTCCTTCCTTAGTGAAATTAACTATTTACACGGATTCGTAAACGTGGACGTAAGTAAGTCGGTAAATAGTGGATCTTCTCCAGGTTGCGTAAAATGTTTTTCCAGATTACGAAATTACCAAAAAGTTAAATGATACGACGACGACACGACGACGACTTACACACATTAACAACAAACAAACAAACAAACAAACAAACAAAAAAAATTAAATAACCACGAAATAAAAGCAAACAAACAAGCAAGCAAACAGACACAAATTTTAAATTTTCGCCGTAATTTGTTTTAACTTAAATAATAATAATAATAATGGTATAAAACAATTATAACTCGTTACGTCGTTAATTTCATCCCAAACAAAAAATATTATTATTATTATTATTACGTAATAAGAAGGAAAAAAAATTTTTTTTCAGGTGCAAAGCAGCAGAAGACGACGACGAATGAGATGGGTCGATTGATTGATTCGATGGATCGAAATAAAAATAATCGAATTTCGTTTTTTTTTTTTTAAATGGGTCGCCGCGACGGCCATTTTTGTTTTTTGTTCTGTTTTGTTTTCGTTTGTTATTGAAAAAGAAGCAGAAGAAATTTTTTTTTTATATATCAAATAATGGGGAGGGGGAGAAAAACGAAGTCATGTAAATAAAATTTTATTTTTTTATTATTCGGTATTTGCCTTCGAGCAAGGCCGAATCACGTGGTTTTCACGTGGATTTTTTTTTTTTTTTTTTCAATTCTTTACTTTTTCCTCCCTCTCCTTTCAATGGTCCCTTGTCTCCCCCTCCTCCCCTTCCTTTTTTTTTTAATGAAACAATTTTCGTTTTTTTTATTTCCTTTCCTTTAACCCCCCCGTCCCCCGGTCTCTCTCGGTTTTCCCTTACAAATAAAAAAAAAAAAATTTCGCCGTCGGCTCTAAAAAAGTTTTTTTTTTTTTTTTTTTTTTTCCCCTTCCAACCTACTTTAGAAAGTGAAAAAAAGTGAAATAATAATAATAATAATAATAATAATAATAATAATAATAATAATAATAATAATAATAATAATAATAATAATAATAATAATCGTGGGGTCCATCGATTTGTATCGATCGAATGGAAGCAGAAGACGTAAAAAAATTTTTATGTAAACGACAAATTCCGCGACAAATTTTTTTTCTTTTTTTCCTCCCTCCCCCATTTAAATCATCATATCGTTAAAAAATCTATAGCGCTATAAAGTTTTTCTCTACGTGACACGTTAAAAAATATTTTCATAAACAATTTAATTATAATAGTCGTTCTGTAACACACACAAAAAAAAACGAATCGATATATCGATATATCGATCGATAAATCAATCGATAAATAATTAGTAATTTATTGTGAAAAATGATCGTCTCCGTCCTTGCCGTCGTCAACCTATCCCCCTGCCCCCTATTTCCTCCGTTTGTGGGTCAAAATTCTTCGTTTGTATCAGTAAACAAAAGACGCAGGAAATGACGACACAATCCGAATCCGTCGTTCGAATTAAACTAAAAATAATTATCCGTTTCCGGTTGAGACGTGAATCGTAAAAGAAAAAATGTTTACGTCGTCATTAAAAATCGTTTTACTATAAAATATAGTCGTAATTTTAACGTACAAATTACTTATATCAATTATCGTCGTTTGTTGTCGTTACTATTATCATTATCATTATCATCATCATCATCATCATTATTATTTTTTTTTCGGGGGGGGGGGGGAAAGGGAAATCGATTTGAAAATTTTTCTTTTTTGTCGTTCGTTTAACTTATTTTTTTGACAAGGGAAAATCATTTTCTATAATTAAACGCTATATAAATATAGAGCAGTCGTTGAACTATATTTTTATTGAATGATTGATTGTTGTTGTTTGTAGCACAACAACAACAACAACGTCAAACATTTTTTTTTTTTTTTAAGTCAATAATTAAAAAAGTCGTTTTTTAGTACAAAGAGATAATTATAGACTCTATCAATTCTATAATTTTTTTTTTGTAAAATATAGACTATATTTTTTTTCCATTCCCTTCGTTGTTAATACGGAGGAGATTACGTAATCGTTCGCTCTTTTTTTTATAGTAATTTATAGCTCGAACGTTTCCGGTTTCATTTTTTTTTAGATCGTTCATTAACAAACAATACATCGGTTTATATTTCGGCTATAATAAAGACGTCAACGCGCTATAATTATTTTTATAGCTGTGCTAGAGTACGTGAATAAATAGAGAGCATTATAAGATACATAAACATACGTTTTACGTAATAATAATAATTCCACGACGGAAACGCACACGCACACACACAAAAAAAACGTGACCGTAGAAAAATTTTCAACGAAAAAAAATAAAAAATAATAATCATTGTCAATCATTCGTATGTTTGTGCCTTTCGACAAACGCAAACAATATATTTTTTTTTTTTTTTTCAAGTGAAAGGGATTGCGTTGAAATGATGCAAAAAAATTTTTTTTTCACAAACCGGAAGTAGTTGTAGAAAATATTTAATTTTTTACACGTCGACTCGACCGTACCTTCTCACTCACTCACTCGCTCATGAGTTCACATATTATTAATTTTTTTTTATCATGACAGTGTAACCAGAGAAAATTTTTCTTTTTAAAAAAAATATTTCACGTGGTAAATCGTGGCAGTATTTTTGTTTTTGTTTTTTCTTCTTACACGGTTTTTAATTATTTTAATTGAATTTTTTATAATGACTACTACGTTAGTTGTTTTAACTCTTTATTATAAACCGTGTGTAAAGTAATCAATCTTTGTCGTTTTCATTTTTTTTCCTTTCTTTTTCTCACATCCCCTCTCCTCCCCCCCATCAAGGCCCTAAAATATATATACTCTACCTATTATTATTATTATTTTATCATCTAAATTTTTTTTTCTTTCGTACCAAGACTGCAAAATGCGCCATTTTTTTTACGCGCGTAATTTTCGTAATTGATCAATCGCCGACGGACGCGTTCGATTCGAATTTCCGGTCGGTTGTTACAACGAGGGGTGGGTGGGGGGAAGAAATGAAAATTTTTTATATCCCGGGGGGAGGAAGGGGATAATAATTTTTTCGCACGTTCCTATTATAAAAGGCGTTCGAACGGTTTCTTTCTTTTAATTCTGATAAAAAATTTTTTTTTCATTTAATGCCACGTTTTTTTTTTAAACGTTTATAAAAGGGAAAAAATTACTTCCCGTACGGGGAAAAAAAAAAATTTCTTTGACGATTTTTTCTTTTGTTGTGGGAACGTAATAATTACACGTTCGGACGTGTGTTCAGAAAGCAGACGACGATTGAATACACCGCATCGTTACATTTATCACATGGAAATCTTTGACGAAAAAAAATACTAAAAGGTTAAAAAAAAAAAAAAATTATTTTACATTCGCGTAACGTAATGTAAAAGTTACAACATTGATACTTTTTTTTTTTTACGTGGCAACAGATAAAATAAACTTGATCGAAAAGGTCATTTAATTACATCAAAACCCTAGTTTTTTTTAAAAACAGTTTCATTTATTTTTACAACGACGTGAGTTTTTTTTTTTGGAATAAAGCGCCACGTTCGTGTCTGATACCACGTGCAAAAACATACACGCACACACACACACACTCGCACTCCCGCACACATTCGTGTGATCACACCGTCGGATTTTTCCACTTTTTTTTTTTTAAAATAAAAATCAAAAATTCGCAATTACGTCATCGGCAACAATTTTAACTTGGGGTTAAATTCAACTAACCCTTCCGGTTTTGCTCTATTTAAACAAACAAACAAACAAACAATCTTACAAAAAAAAAAACAAAAATTTCATCATTTCATCGTTTGTTTTAATTAAAATCTTTTGTTTTTCGTTTGAAAATCGAAATGAAAAAAAAAAAAAAATTATTATTTTCCATTAATGACGTCATCACAATCATCATCATCATCATCATCATCATTATTATTACTATTACTAAAAAAGAAAAAGAAAATGAAAGTAAATTTTAAGATGGTAAATAGTCTATTCCCACGATGAATAGAGACATATATAAAAAAAAACGTAATTAGAAAGTACGTATATACTCCGGTGCTAAACAACAACCAAACAAACAACCGATATTAACAAAAAAAATCTTTGAGAAGAAGAAGAAGAAGAAGAAGAAATCACGCTATATATGAATATTTATAGTTTCTTTTTTATAGACTATACAAATAAATTAAATTTTAAATGCCGCGCATGCGTAGCGTAAATAATTTTACTTTCAATTTTTTTTTTTTTTTAATTTAAAGGTTGGGTTTGAAACGGTTGCAATTTGTACCAACCCAACCTTTGTTTGTTCATACGATTTCACTCTCTACGACAACGACAAACAATTGACTCGATTCTATTTTTCAATTTAAAAAAAAAAAAAACATGACTACTACTATTTCCGGTTTTATTTATTATTATTTCCGCATTATTATTTACGCTTCTCATTTATTTAAAATTATCGATAATTTTATTTAAAGTGTAATAAATTAATTATAATTAAGTTGAAAAAAAAAAGAAAAGAAATTTTAAACAAACGACAAACGTTCGAATCGTGTGATTGTTTGTTTGTTGTCAATATTTAATAATCGCAACACGTTAATTAATTTTTCTTTTCTTTTTTCTTCGTTTTCTTTATTTATGCGATTATTTTTTTTTTTTAGTGTCACTAGAATGTAATTTTTTCTTTCTCTTTCTCTCTCTTTCTCTCTCGTTATCACTCTGTTGATAATTTTTTCTAGATTAAGTTACGTAAGTTTTTCTTTTTTTTTTTTTTGCAAAGATTACAAAATAATAATAATAATAATAATGATAATAATAAAAACTAAATTACGTTCGAGTTATTATTTTTTTTAATCGTGTATCAACAACAAACGCACACATATTATTCTTTTTTTTTTTTTTTTTTTTTCTATTTCGTGGCATTAGATAACTTATATATTATATATTAAACGTGAATCGCGTGTGAAAAGAAAAAAATTTCAAGACAATAAACGACGACGGATTTTATTTAAATAATAATAATAATAAATGCATCATCATTTCGACAAAAACCTACCTCGCGCACACGTTCGCAAACAATCTATTGTCACGACGGGGGAAACGGGGAAAACAAATAAAAATCGTGCTCACCTTTGACAAATAAATGAAAATATTTTCAAAATAATGATAATAATGATAATAAAGACGGAATAATTGTAAATCAATGGCGAAATTCCTTTTTTTTTTTTAATAACAACAGCGAGCGACGATTGTTTCCCTTAATTTTTTTCAAGCAAGCAGAAGACGAAGAGTTTGAATTTTTTTTATATTTTTTTGAATAAATCACTAGAGCCACTTTGTTTCAGTCAGTTGTTCCCAGAAAGTTTTTAAAAAAAAATAAAAGAATAGAAAAAAAAAAAGTTTAAAAGCGACTAGAATAAGTGAAAGTTTTTTTTTTTTCTTTTTAAATTGTATAAAACATGCGAAGAAGAACAATCAAACAAAATATTGTGTATTATTATTATCATCATCATCATCATCATGATTTTGAAGGTATAAAATGTATAAATCAACCTCTACAAAAAAAAAACCGTAAAAAAAAAAAAAAAAATTACAAAAACGGTTACGGCCGTGCTTACGGTTAAAAAAAAAGAAAAAGAAAATAATAATAATAATAATAATAATTATCGAAGAGCGTTCGATATCTCGGTTAATTCGATTTATCGAATCCGAAACTGGAATTTATTTCCAGCTGTGATTTTAATTATCGAAAAAAAAAAAAATTCCAGAAAAAAAAAGAAAAAAGAAAAAATGTTTTTTAATTTATCAAATCAATCAAGGACGGATCAAACAAATGACAACAACAACAACCAGCAACAATAACCAGTAACAACAACCAGTAACAACTCGTTCACACATTTTTTTTTTCTTTTTATTTATAAATAGAATTTTAAAAAAATGGGTTGTTTGCGTCGCGTCATCAAATTAAAAAGTAAAAAAAAAATAATAATTATCGTGGCAGAAGAAAAATAAAAATTTTAACGTCATTGAAAAAAAAAAAGAAAATTCGGAAACGAATTTTTTCGATTTGGGTAAAATTATTAAAAGTTATGAGGTGTAAAAGTTTATTTTTATATGGGGGGAAATCAAAAAAAAAAAAAAAAAAAAAAAAAAAAAGTGTTTATGATTTAAACCAGTAAACCTTTTGACCTTTTGAACTTTCCCTTCACTCCCTACCCTTTTTCTTTCTTTCTGACCGTTATTCGTTCCCCTCATCAATATTTGAACTCACTCATCGAACGTACCACTCGAGACTCTCACATACGACACCTGGAATTACTCACACGAGAATACCTATCCACCTTTCCACCTTTTCATTATCTCTCATCAACCTTCCCCGAAGAAAGGTCATTTTGATAATGATAAAAGGTCATACGACAGATTTTCTCCGCGCGCTGTCATTTCATAACGTTCTAATAGAAATAAAAAAAAACAATCATCGTCGAAACCGACCCAATTTTTTTCCTTTCATTCTCCGTCACTTTTCACGTCCGCCATATTTAAAATTTTTTTTTTTTTTTTTTCAACTGACAAAAAGAATAAAGACGACCTTTCAATAAAAAAGGTTCCTCGAAAAAAAAAAAAAAAGGTTCCTCAAAAAAAAAAAAAAAAAATTTTTTATTGACCCCCTTATCCGACCCCATCCGCCACCAACGGTCACGCCTTAAAATTTTCATTATCATTATTTTTTTTTTGTTCTTTTTGTCGACTTTTTCGTAACAAAATTGTTACCGATTGTCGGATTCGAACCGAAGAAAGACAGACACCACCGAGATTCATCATCATTATTATTATTATTATAAAAATCTCTCGCACGATCCGGATTCGGACGACGACAATGAGAAAGAAAGAGAGAGAGAGAGAGAGTGAGAGTACCTTAAAATTGTCCCGACTTCCAAATTTGGAATTAAGGTTAAGAAAAAATACCGATTAAAAACCCTCCTCCCCACTTTCTCCCTTTTTTCTTACGGCCGCCATTTTTCTTTTCTTCTGCTGGAAAAACAAAATGGAAAATAACGGATCGAATTTAAAAATTTCTTCCTTAATAAAAATCCTTGACACAAACGTGCCATCATCATCGTTACCCCCCCCCCCTTTCTCCCCGTAAAAAAAAAAAAAATCCGTCAAATTTAATGATAGAAAAAGATGAGTGGGGGAGGGACGGGGAATGAGAGAGAGAGAGAGAGAAATATCGTAATGAATAACGAAAAGACTTAATTCGAAAAATTTCTACGTTACGTATTTAGCTTACGAATATGATTTTTTCAATGGAATACTATCGCGCGTACCTGCTCTTTTTTTTTTTTTAATTAAATTTTTACACTTTCGTTTAACTTATGTTAAATTCAATCAATTTATATTAAAAAAAATATCCTTCCAGTTGTTGTTATTCACTATCATTTTTTTTTTCTATCCCGCTCGTTTTCTTCTTCATTTTTTTTTTTTCCGTTTCTCTTCTTCTTCATGTTCTCCCTATCGATTCTTCATTGGTTCATTAGAGATCCATAGTACCTTGTTGTTTGTAGTGGTTGTTGTTGTTTTCGTTTGTAAGGTGTACTTACACACCTGTAGGAACGAAAGTTTTTTTTCTCATCTCATAGCATCAGTTAACGCGAAATGTTCGTAAAGTACGGATAACGGGTAGAAAAAAAAAATAAAATTTTCTATTAATTTTTTTTACGTTTTTCTTTCTGGTGAAAATTATTAATTATCATTATCATTATCGATATACGATATTCGTTAAAAAAAAAAATCGACCGGTTTTAATAATAATAATATTAATTAAAATTTTATGGGAAAAAATTTAATTAAGGATAACAATTGACGACAAAGTTTTGGAAATTTAAAATTTTTCAAAAAGAAAAAGAGAAAAAAATGACGGTGAGTTGTTTTTTATTTTTTATTTTATTTTCTAATTATTATTATTATTATTATCATTTTAAAAAAAAAATTGAATGAATGATTGGAATGGAAAAACGAAAGGAAAAGTTGGAACCGTTAAAAAAAAAAAAAATTTTTTTCCCCGATTTGCTTCCCTTTAAATTTTTTTAAAAAAAATTTACGTCATCGTTTTTCTTTTTTTTTTTTTAAACCGAAAAATATTTTCCCGCCTTTTTTTTTTGTTTTGGTTGCCTCATTACGAAATCATATCGTCTGATTCCACGTTTTAAAAATTAAACGATCGGTTTCGAACACAAAAAAAAAAATCAAACAACCAAAAAAAGTTGTTTATAATTTACAAGAAAAATTTTAGTAAAAAAAAAAAAAAAACAACCGAACCGACAACAACAACAAACGTCTGTTGTTGTTGTTGCCGTTATCGTTGTCGTCTGCATCCGTAACATATTAATTAATAATTAATCACGATTAATTAATATACTTAAGTACAAAATATTATCGTGTCACGCATTAAATTTTTTTTTTTTTTCAACTCTTTATTTATTTATGGTAAAAGTTTCAGGTGTGAAAAATTTAATTAACACCTTTCAACAAAAAAAAAAAAAAAACGTGGCGGCAGAAGCGGTTGTTTCTAAAAAAAAAAATTATGACCGTTGTAAAAAAAAAATTTTTTCAATTTTTTTTACGAGCGAACGCGAACACGAGTTCTTAATAAGATATCAAATTTTTTTTTATTTTTATAATTACCGTTCGTTTAAAAAAAAACCCGCGAACGAAAAATAATCTAAAACCACGACGACGACGACAAAGAAATTCTAAACCGTAGATTTAAATTTTTTTATTATTTTATTATTGGTTACGAAAATTAAAACCGGATCGATCGATAAAATCGATTTAAAAAAAAATTTATAAAATACGTTACGTAACATTTTTCCTTTTTTCCTTTTCGTTATTATCATCATTATTATCATCATTATTATCATTATTAATAAATAAATAAAAATAATTCAGCTGTTAAAGACCGTTCATCGTGAATCCAAGGTAGAGAAGAGAGAGAAAGAGAAAAAGACCTTGAAATGTGATTTTATTTACTACTTCCACGTTCACTTTGATGAGTATCACCGTCATCAACGAGATACATTTCGATAAATCATTTATAGCGTCATTTATAGCGATTATTATAGCGTTGAACGATTTATAGCGTTGACTATAATTCACAAAAACTATAAGGTACGCACAACCAGGTTCACGGATTTAACATTCGTTCGTTCGTTCGTTTTTTTTATTATTATCAATTATTATTTCCGAACGAAAGAAAAAAGAAAAGAAAAAAGAAAAATCAAAATGGCGACCCTTAAAAAATTATTATTATTATTATTATTATTATTATTATTATTACTATGATGATGATGCCAAAGTTTAAGTAGAGAGAGAGAGAGAGAAAAAAGAAAAAAACTGGAGAAAGTAGGAAGTGTGGCGATAACGCATAGGTATGCGAACATAGGTATTTATAATAATTAAACACAAAAGGGTTTTTTTTTTTTATTACTGACAACAAACGACAAACGGCAAACGGTAAACGGCAAACGACAAACGACATCAATTCGAAAAATTCAATTCAATAATACGAAATCGTTTGTAATTTTTCGTTCGTTATCATTTTTTTTTTTTGTTTGTTGGTTGTTAATATTGTCGTCACGATCGTGTAACGTTTGTTTCTTAATTAACGACCGAAAATCCAATCATTTTTTTTTTTTATTAAACAAATAAAAGTAGTAAAAAAAAATAAAAATAAAAATGGCGTCCGAAGCCAAATTTTGTAAATTTATTTATTTGTTAACCGTTAAATAAATAAATAAATTATGTACATAAAAACGCGAGAGTTTGTATCAATAACACGTTTTTTTTTTTAGTTGTTGATTATTTTGTGTCAAATTATTTTTTTTGCCAAGCCCTACCGAAAATAAAAAAAATTAGAAAAAAGAGAGAGAGAAAATGTTACACGGAGCGAGAGGGAGAGGGAGAGAATGATTCGCGGAGCGAGAGAGAGAGAGAGAGAGAGATGACATTTACAGAAAGAAGCAGAAAATGAAAGACAAAATGAAGGAAAGGGTGAAGAGAAAAGGAGAGGCACACACATACACACGTAAGCAGAAAGAGAGAGAGAGAGAGAGAGAGAGAGAGAGAGTGAAAGACAGTGAGAGAGGGGGGGTGGTAGGGCACATACACGCTCCTACACAAAAAGAGAGACAGAGAGAGTAAAAATGACAAAACGATTCAAAAAAAAATTTAATTTTTTCTTCTGTACAAACTCTAAAAAAAAAACTTTCGCCATATTTATTATCATTATCATTTTTTTTTTTTTAAATAATAACATCACAATAAATAAATATTTATTTTTATTTTCTCCAGTCCGATCCTGGAGAAACGAAAAAAAAAAAAAAATTATTTTAACCGGAAATGGTTTTTCGGTTTTTTTTTTCTTTTTAGTTTTTCGGGATGAGGGACCAAAACGAAAAAAAAATTTAGAGGAAGGAGGGGGAAAAAAAATTTGCTGATTAAAGACTTATTTTAAAAAAAAAATATTATCCCATTCCTGGATAAATAACATATATCATCAATTTATTTGAGATATAAAATAGTAATAATAATAATAATAATAATAATAATAATAATAATAATAATAATAATAATAATAATAATAATAATAATCCGATTCCATCATCGTAAACGAAGAGAGAGAAAGAGAAAAAGAGAGAGAGGAAGAGAATCCAAAAGAAAAATAATAATAATTTTTACATCTCCGCGTAATTCAAACTCCCCTCCCATCCCAGCTCACCTCGCTCCCACCCCCTCCACCCCCATCGCCCCGCACGATTTTATCATTCCAAAATGTGTGTGTGTGTGTTCCAGGACTTTGTTTCATTTCGGTCTATAAAAAAAAAAAAAAAAGTGAAATTCATAATCCATTAACGAAATGGTTGAAATTCAATATCAACAAACGTTGGAAAAGAGAAAAAAAAAGAGAAAAGAGAATGATGATAATAATAATGATAATAATAATGATGATGATGACTAAAAAATAGTAAAAACGATGAGTAATAATGAGTAATAATAATAATAATAATAATAATAATTGGAAAACGAGAATTTAAACGGTTTTTATTACGGGAAAAACTCAAAAACGGTGAGATAGCGCTATAAACAAAAGCAAAAACAATAAATAAATGATAATTTAAAAAAAAAAAATTGTCATTTATAGTCTATAAATAATAATAATCATTGATTATAGCGTTTTTGTTTTTCTTTTTCTATCATCACGAAATAAAAATAAATGAAAAAAAATTTTTTTTTTTTTTTTTACGAAACGGAAACGTCGTTTAAATTTTAATAAAACTTAAACGCGCACCTGACTTCTTTTTTCTTTCCGCCATTTTACTTTTTTTGCTTGTCTATAAATAAATTTTCCCGAAACAAAAAAAAATGTTTTTCTTTTTATTTTATATTTATATTTAGTTTATCTATATGTCCCCTCTTTTCTTCCCTTGTTTTCTTCTTCCCGGAAAACTTTTTCACACCTTTTCACGAGAGCAAAGTTTTTTCCGCGTGAGTGCGGGAGGCGGGGCGGGGAAGGAGGAAAAGTACGTGGCAGAAAAATAATTTTTAAAAGGATAAAATTTATTTTCTTTACGCCACGTTTTTGTTTTTTAAACAAAAAATTTTTTTTTCTTCTTTCTACTTACTTACACACATCGCGGTGGTGTTTTCACGCGAATTATATATTCGTTTTCTTCTGCCACGAAAGAATAAAACACATACACGAAAAAAAATGGCTACGTTGTAATAGTGCATTCATTTCCGCGATCGGCTAACTAACATTCAGCCTTTTTTTGTTTTTTTTTTTTTTCTCGTCATCGTCCATTTTTTTTTTTCGATTAAAAAATTTATAGTAAAATAGATGCTCTATAAATTTTATAGACTGAATTTGGTCTACGATAAGAGAAAAAGATAAAGGAAAACGCTGGAGGAAAATGAACGTCTCGAACAGAAAAAAAAAAAGAAGCGGAATTGAATTTTTTTTTTCTAAGGTCTACCGCGCTATAAATAAATTGCTATAAATGACATTGTGACCTTTAACCCATTCATTCCACACCATCAATTACGAAAATTTTTTATTTAGTATCATCATCATTATTATTATAGCTTGTAAAATCCTTGAAGATTTCACTAGTTTTTTTTTTTTTTTTTGTAGCGTAACGTAATGATAAATTCGCATTTGAAAAAATTAAATTTTAAATACTTATAAATATAGTCTATATTCGACTAAAAATTTTTATTACTCTATAATCAAAAAGAAATCAATCGGCCGTTTTTTTTTTTTAGCAAATCTATTTACACGTCGGGGGAGAAGAGAGGGTAAAAAACGAAGTTTCGCAATCAAAAACGAAAAAAAAAACGCGCTATAAAATTATTTATTTTTTTTTCAATTAATCATCTTTTTTTTTCTTCCGTTAGAAATCTTTTTCCACGTCTTTTTCGTGTTCTATAAAATTATAGCCGATTATAACGACGAGCTATAAAAAATAATAAGAATAAAATGATATCAAAAGTGGTAGTAGTAGTGAATGATAATTCGATTCCCGTAAAATTTTCATCACCGCCGCCGTTACCGCCGCAGCCGCCGCTGCCGCTATAAGCTATAAAAAATAGCAGTAATAATAATAATAATAATAATTAATGAATAAATCATAAGAGGAAAATTTTTTAATGCCACGTGGGTTGTTACGTTAAAAAAAAAAAAAAACATCTTGAGAATATATTCATGAAGAAACTCGAGAGCTATAAAATTTTTTTACTCGTAATTTTTTCTTTTTTAAATAAACGACGACGTCTAGTTCCACGACGATTTCATTTTCCCTTTCTTTCTTTTTTAAATCGTTGTGCGAAATATTTATTTCAATTTAATGGTAATAATAATAATAATGATGCCTTTAATAAGTGGCGGACGTACAAATTAGTTTTAGTTTTTTTTTTTTTTTATCCTTTTTTAGTGAGTTTAGAAAGGTGAAATTTCATTTCCGGTTGAAAGTTAAACACTTGAAATATTTTTCGAACTAATCGACCAATTATCGTTTGATAAAAACCTTTCAACCTTTTACGTAATCGTAGCTAGTTACACGTAAAGAAGACTTGGAAAAAACGATTTCGCAATTTGATTCGCTCACAATAAAAAAATTAACCTCGTCATAACTACTACGACATTATTACTATTGACACGTCACCGGAAAAAGTTCATAATTTTATTCTATAAATCAACCACCTGGAGAAAAATGCGAAATAAAAATGTCATATCTTAAACCGGAAATAGAAATTTAAATTATCGTAATTAAAATAAAAAATTAAAATTGATAAAATAGCACGTGGTAGTGACGTCATAGCGCGAGATATAAAAATATACAATTATCATTATCATTACTAATAAAACAAAAAAAAAATTTTTTATAAAATTACGCGCGCGTACTTCATTTACAATAACAGTGAGTGAGAAACGGATATTGCCTAATCAGGTTTTATTTTCCCCCTTTCGATCAACCTGAAAAAAAAAATTAATTTAAAAAAAAACGCGCGGACATTGCATTTCTACGCCGCGTAAAAATCTTATTTTTAAATTAAATTCCTCGTTCGAAACGCTCGCGTTTTTTTAATTGCGCGCGATCGCGATTTAAAAAATATTTAATCCGATTTTATTTTTAACTTATCAAGTTAAGTCTCAAGTACGCGTGCGAACTTGTTAGTTACGCGTGCGTTTTTTTAAAAGAAAAAAAAATGTTTAAACTTGATTTATTATTATTCACTTTCAAAATTTTTATTTTTATTTTTATATGGAAAAAAATATAAAAAACCGACTACTCCGATCGTTGCGTACTTTTTACGAAAGGTATTCAAATGTCAAAGGTCAACTTTTTTTTTGCTTTTGCTTTTCCTTTTTCTTGAATATTTCAAAATTTTTTGCGCGCTTCGAAACATCATTTCAAAAAAAAAAAAAACAAGCTCGATACAAACGAGGAAAATTATTTATTTATTTATTTTAAAACCAAACAAGTCATTTTATCGCGATAATTTCGCTATAAAATCACCACCACCGCAACCACCGTTCGTCACGTGCCTTTTAACAAATAGAATTAAATATCCAATGACGTCATGAAAAAATTTTGTTTTAAATTTCGCGCCCCTTGAAAATTTTCTTACGCTTTATAGTTTAACTACAAAATTATGGTCAAAAAAAGTAAACAAAATCAATAAATCGTAAATAAGTAGTTAATGTTATTATTATTTTTCCACCACCCCTTCTCCTCCTCCCCCTCCTCCCCCTCCTGCCCCGTCTCTCTCTCTCTTTGAAACGATGTCGTCTTGTTTTATTTTTATTTTTTTATTTTTTTTATTTGTCCTACATGATAATTTTATAGCTCTCATCATCGTTGCAATTTTTTTTTTTTTTTAATTTATTGTGACGTAATTGTCAAAAAGTCACGAACTTTATAGATCGTTTCATTACGTAATAAAATAAAAAAAAAATTAATTACACGTGCGAAACACGTACGAATTTTTTTTTCTATCTCTCTCTCTCTCTCTTTTATTTCCCACGAGTACGCAACGTCGTCGTAATGACAAAGTTCGGTCGCCGTACAAATGATTCATTATTATTATTAAACTATTATTATTAAATTATTATTATTAAATTATTATTATTAAATTATTATTATTAAATTCAAACGGAGGGGGAAGAGGAGAGGGGAGGGCCTAATAATTTTCTTATTAACGCGGCGTAATCCCTTCTAAAATCAAAATCTTAATCCACGTTGCGGATTAATTAAAAACATTCAAAGAATTTTTTTTTGTATCTTTCGGCAAACACAAACAAACAACGAAAATCAAACCGGATACATAAATAGATGGGCGTGTGAGTAGATAGATAGATGGATAAATAGATAGATAGATAGATAGACAGATAGATAGATTAACGGGTAGATTTATTGAAGACGGAGAAAAGGAAAAAAAAGTTGTCAATCAAATGACAAGAAAAAAAAAAAATTTCAAATTTTGATTGACGTGCACGCAAAGTATCGATTATTATTATTATTATTATTATTATTATTATTATCATACTTTTTTTTTTTTTGAAAATTAACGACTTAATTATAATTAGTATTGTTATTATTATTATCGTGAAAAAAAATTTGAAAATTAAATTATGAAGTTTTCGTTTGTTTTCAAAATGATTTAAAAAATTTTTGTTTTCGTACCGGAAACAAAACAGCATTTAAATGTCACGTGGGAAAAACGAAAAAACGCGCGCGTTTCTTTACGTAGAGTCGGATTAAAAAGAAAACGTGCTGGAGAACATTCGAGAAAACAATAATTACTTAAATGATTAACAAAAAAAATTCCAGAATAAAAATAGGAAATCGTTAAAAGGTCAACATCGAAATGGAAAAAAAATGACAAAAACGCGCATAACTTAGAAAAATTTAACCCGCGCGTTTTTTTTTTTTTTTTTTGGTTAAAAACGAGCGCGTGTTAATTAATAAAATCTACTCCTTCTTTCCCTTCCCCTTCCCCCCTAAAAAAAAAAAAAAACGTTAATTAAAATATTTTAATAAACGTCAAAAAATTTTAATTAGTTAAAATTCACGACACAATATATAAATATGACCCCGATGATGATGACGATAATAATAATAATTTTAAAAAGATTGTTTGTAACTCGTTTGTTTACTTGTTTGCTTGTTTGTTGTTTGTTGGCATCGAATAATTTAAAAACTATCGGATTTGAATTTTTTTACTTTTTTTTTTTTTAAATAAAATTAAAATAAATTAAAATGTGAAGAAACGCGCGCGCGTGCCATTTTTCCCCGCCATTTTCCTCACGGCTAAGTAACGGAAAAATAAAAAAATCTCTCTCTCTATCTCTCTCTTTTTCCTTTTCTTTCTCTCTCTCATTCTTTCTTCCTTATTTCAATTGAAACTCATTCGACATTTTACGATCTTTTACAATCTTTTCATTCTTTTTTTTTTTTTTTTGTTTTTCCATCATCATCATCATCATCATCTCTCAATTCAAAAAAAAAAAAAATAAATAATCGTGACGAAAGTATCAATGAGCCGTAGTAATAATAATGATGATGATGATGATGATGATGATGATAATAATGATAATAAAAAAAAAACTATTCTCCGAAGTAAGCCTGCATGTAAATCGTATTGAATTTAAATATAAAAACAAACAAAAGAAATAAAAGAAATAAAAAGAAATTTTTCCCTAATAATTCTCTTTCTCTTTTTCTCTCTTTCTTTATTTAAATATCTCTCTCTCCGTCTCTCTCTTTCTTTTCTTTTTTTAATTTTAAAACGAATTTTACATTAAGTAACAAATAAAAAAAAAGGAGAAAGAAGAAAGAAAAAAGAAAGAAAGAAAGTTGAAAGAATTCTTTTTTTTTTACAAGATGCCAGACAATTGTCTGCACTTTTTGCAAATTTTTTTTTTTCTTTTTTTTTTTTTGACTTTGTTTCGACTAAAGAAAACTGAAAATTTTGGGAGTGTGGTGGGGGTCGGCGGGGGTCTGTGGGGGTCTGTGGGCCGCCATTTTTTATTTAACAAATCTCTTAAACATAATCAAACAAATTCGGATTGTTTTCTTTTTCTTTTTTGGCTTCGAACGTATTTTATAGACACGTTATTGCGAATCGTTATAGCGCTATAACCATTGATTAAGCGTACAATGTGGGGGGGGAAGAGGGCAATCACGCGATATTTCATTCTTAGAAAAAAAAAACGTCGTCGTCTTCGTCTTCGTCTACCTTTTTCAAAACGTCTCAATTTATCTTTTTAACATCCGGTCTTAAATTTTATTTTCAAATAAAAAAAAAAAAAAAACTTTTTCCCTTTTCGCGCCCTTTTTTTTTTTTTTGTAAATGATGACGCGGAAAAGTGTGAAAATTTTCTTCTTCCGTTTCTTTTCCGTCTGCCACGACATAAAATTACATTTAAAAAAAAAAATTTTATACAAAAAACGAGAGAGAAAACTTGAAAGAGAGTAAAAAAAAAAAAAAAAAAAAGACGAAGAGGTAAATTGAGAGACGTCGGGAAAGAAGTCGGATGGGAGGGGGGAAAAAGGGAAAAAAATTTTTCTGGAAGGTTTTAAACGAAAAGAAAGAGGTTAAAATAAAAACAGGGAGGAAGGGATGAGGAAGAGGAGAAGAGGGGGGTGATACGCAGTCACAATAAATCATTCCCGCAAGGTGTTCAAGCGGTAAATTTTTCCTTTTTTTTTTTTTAACGATAAGAATAATTTTTTTTTACTTTCATCTCCCTGTTTTAATCTTTCCATTCTTTCCTCTCCTCCTCTTTCTTCCTCTCCCGCTCCCTCCCGTTTCCTCCCTTCCGCTCTTCCTCTCCCATTCATTTTTAAATCGAATTCTTAAAAATGGCCACCTTCCAACCTTATTAAATAAAAAAATAATTTGTGAGTGGAATCAAAAAAAAATTATTGGAAATATTCCAATATTAATGGGATAGATTGATTAAACATTAGCCAAAAAAAAAAAGGGAACGCCGAATGGAGAACCGGGATAGAAAGGGAGAGAGGAGGATAGAAAGAAAAAGAGAGAGAAAAATAGGAAAAAATTTTTTTTTTCCCATTTAAAAAAACTCCGGAAAAATTTTCAAAAATTTTTTTTTTTTTTTTTTTTTTTTAATCAACCGATACGTAAAATTAAATTATTATTATTATTATTATTATTATATTCCATTGATTTCGTCACGTGTTCTCTCTCCCTCTATGACGTCAACGTCTTCTGCTCGTAGAAAAATTTATCACCGTACTCTTCTCTCAATTTTTTTCTTCCACGTTAAATCTTTAATCGCGATTCGCAGTTTAAATATTCCAAAGTGTTAAATCGTTTCCGTCAACGCCTTCGTCGTCGGAACTTCCGTCGTCGTCACCATCGTTTATACGTTGTTGTTTGTTGTCGTTTGTCATCGTTTGTCATTGTTTCTTTTTCACGTTTCATCCCTTAATTATTTATTCGCATGACTTGATGACTCGACGTTACGTAACTTATAAATTATTCCGTAATTTATTTTCACGTAACAAATTTTTTTTTTTTTTAATTAAATTTTCGTTAATAAAAACTAAAGAATTTTTGTTTTTTTTTGGGGGGGGAGGGCGAGGGGTCGGGCACACTCGACGATAAAGAAAAAAATGGAAAATATCGGTCGGCAGTTACGAAAAGTAAACAAACGTAAAACACGCAGGCGAGGACACACAAATTATCGTCAGGGTGGCGGATAACCAAAAAAAACCACAGTGAAAAACAAACAAACAAACAAACAACCGTAACAATAAATGTAGAAAAAATGAAAAATGAATATAAAAAAAAAACCGAGAGTCCTTACTTACTTCGTTTTTATCCATGATTTATTCCAGAGGATAAACAAAAAAGAGAGAGAGAGAGAGAGAGAAAGAGAGTCCATGAAAAATTAATTTCGTGTGTGTGTGCGTCTGTCCGTTGTTGTCTGTCCGTAATAGAAAATTCGTTTGTTTGACAAATAGTCGGTTATCCGTGACAGAAAACTTTTTTTTTTTTTTCTAGAAAAATAGAAAGAGAGAGAGAGAGAGAGGAAAGTAAAAGAAGAAAAAAAAGTGAGTTTACACAAAAAAAAACCAAAACATTTTAAAAAAGAATTTTTTTTTTTTTTTTGTCGTAATAAATCAATAAAAGAAAGTTAAACCTTTATTAAACGAGGCAATGTATTTGTGTGTGTGTGTGAGAGAGAGAGAGAGAGAGAGAGAGAGATAGAAATAAAGAGAATAAAATTACCAGTTACCGGATTATCGGTTCAAATGGTCAAATCCGACAACCGGTAAATAACTTAACCCCAATTTAATAAAACTATGCGGAACATTATTAAAATTTTTCATTTCGTTTTTATTCAAAACATTTTTTTCTTTTTTCTTTTTACACGACGACAACAATGAATATAATCCTTTTAAGATAAAAAAAAAAAAAAAACTAAAGGGAAAAAAATAAAACCGGAAATAAGTTAAATAAAATTCATTGAAACATCCGGTTGAGCGACTCGAGTCACTTAATCTTTACTTAATTCACGTCCTAAAAAAAAAATCCGTTGAAAATTTTCAAAAAAAATTTTTTTTTTTTTTTTACTTTCGTTTTCATCCCGAAAAAAAATTAAAATTAAAAATTAAAAATTATACACGTTAATCATTTCCGTTTCCGGTTGAATAATACCGATCGTTGCAATAACGTAATAAAAAAAATCATAATATCCCTCCTTTTCCCTTCAACCTCCCCTCGTTTTATTTTTACAATCGATACACCGATCGATACTTCGATTCGATTATGTTGTCATCATTATCATCATCATCATTATTATTATTATTACGGTAAATCTAGTTTTTGAATGTGATGAACTAGATTTTAACGGATTTTTTTGTTGTTATCTCACGAACATGTTTTTAACACAGCCTACCTGAACCGAATCAAATGTTCAGACCGATCATTTCATCTCATTCCGAATCCCTCAAACCGTTTCTTAAAAAAAAAAAAAAAAAAAAAAAAAAACTTGAAAAATTACAAAATTTTGCAATAAAATTATCGTTATCATCATTATTATTATTATTATTATGCGTGACGTGTACGTATTAAAAAAAGCCGCCGCCGCCACTGCCACCGCCGCCACTGCCACCGCCGCCACTGCCACCGCCGCCATTTTTTTTCTTCTTATTGATAAAATGTTTGGCGTGCGAAACGAGTTTGCGGTGTGGTTTGTTTTTTTTTTTATTATTTCGATGCAACTATTAAATAATTTATTTTTATTACAAAATAAAAATAAAATGGATTTAAAATCGATGACGTCATAAAACCGGAAATGTTCAAGTAAATTTTTATTTTAATAATCAATACAACACCGGAAAAGAAAGAAAATATGCACGAGAGAAATGAATCCGTGCCCTAGAGACATTGTTGAAAAAATTCAACAATGAAAATCGTACGACGACGACGACGACGACGTGACGATAATTATCGCAAATCATTTGGAAAATCGATTCGATTTCTAACAATCGAAATAATCGATCGATCGTTTGTGATTGATCGTTTGTGATCGATAATAGAATTCGATTATTTAAAATAAAAAAAAAAAACGATTTACGAACTATTGGAATTTTTTAAATAACAACGGAGTCGATATTTGATTGTTCGGCTATTATTAATAATTTTTCCTCTGTAAAAAATGTTTGTTTGTTTGTTAAGTTTGTTCTTAAAAAAAATACGAAACAAACAAACAAACACTGGAGAACAACAGGAAATTTTTTTTTTTTTTGTGGCCTTTTCTCCAGTTTATCGCGTATAAAATCATTTCAAAAAAAAAAAAAGAAAATCAATCGACATTTTTATGTGGCGATGAAAAAACAAACAAACGACAAACGATTGTACAAACGAATATAAAACGCGTTCTTAATAATTTCAAAAAAAAAAAAAAAAAACAATTTCGATACGCGTTATCTAAAATCTAATCGAGATAAAAATAATAAATAATCGATTGAAATCTTATTAAGATTTTAAAATAAAAACAACCGGAAATGAACTGAAACAAACACAAATTCTTCCTTTTCTCACTCTCTCGCTCTCTCTTTAACTTCTCTTTTTTTTCTCCGAGGTTTTTTTTTAATACTACAATCGATCCCCGCCATTCATACAAAATATTTACGTATTCTTTTACCAATTTCAACAAACGACCAACAAACAAACGTTTGTCGTTTGAAGTAAAAAAAAATACACAAAACGGCTCACGTATTTTTCTTTTTAATAATTTGTTCAATATCTGTCTGAACGTTTCGAATTTTTTCTTTCTTTTTTTCTTCTTGTACCAAAGACAATCGTTTTTTTGTTTCAAAAGGCATTTTTCGCGTTTCAAAAAAAAGAACTTTTTTCGCGTAAAAAAAAAAAAAATTTTTTTTTTCAACTCTCGGAGAGATTTCGGAGTTTCTTTTTTCTTTTTTTTTTTTCTTTTAAATTTATTAACTTTTTTATTTTATTTTGCGGATGGTTTAGGAGCGAGAAAGAGAGAGTGAGTGAGAGTGGGAAAGAGTGAGAGAGAAAGAGAGAGAGAGAGACTAAAAAGGGCCTTATGAGATTTCATTAAGAATATTGTTGTTAATATTTCTTTTTAAAGTAATCTCACGAGTGCAATTTACTCGAGCTAATAGTTATTTACAGATAAAAACAACCATTTACCAAAAAAAAAAAGTAGCAACAACAACAACAATAACAAACAACAAACAAGACAAACTTGACGGCGTGCGATTTAAGATAAATTTACTAATTTTATACGTCCGACAAAGAAAAAAAAAAAATTACAAAAAAATCCAAAAGGATTACAAAATTTCTTCTTTTTCTTTTTTTTTTTTTTTTTTTCTTAACAACAACTCGAGAACAAACTGAACAAACGAATTTCGTAAGGAAAACAAACGAGAAGAGAATGGGGAGAAGTGGGGGAGGGGAAAAAACAAGAAAAAAAATTACTTTTAACCCAAAACTTGAGTTTGTTCAATTTAACAACATTTAATTATTCAAAGATTGAAAGTTTAATTAAGTTCTAACGTTGATGGAAAAGGTTTGAAACCTTTTTTTATTTTTTTCTTGTTAGAGAGAGAGAAAGAATAAGAAAAGGAGAAAGAGAGAGAGAGAAAACTATTTAAAAATTGAAATAAAAAAAAAAAAGGGAAAGAAAAATGCGTTAAGAAACAAAAAAAAAAAAAAAAAAAAACATCAACAACAAACAAATAAATAAAAGTTTAAAAGGATTTTTATCCACCAAAAAAGTAAACTTTAACGGGGGGAAAAAAGAAAAAAAAGAAAAAAGATTTTGTGTATGACCTTGAAGTGACATCAAAACTCGATGATAACCCGAATCGATAAAAATGATGGATGAGAAAAGAGAGAGAGAGAGAGAGAGAAAGAGAAAAAAAATGAAAATTAAAAAAAAAATGTCGTAAATTAATTCATTAAAACGTTTGTGCGGTTGTTCTAGACAACAAACAAACAACAACATTTCCATTCATGATATAATTTTTAAAAGTTTTGACGACGACGACAACAATTGACCGAAATTATGACAACTACGTTAATAATAATAATAATAAATTATCATTATCGTCGTGAAAACATCTTTAGCAGCATACGACTACGGCTTTTAAGGTAATGTAATTAAGTACTGCGAGCCTAAAATTATTTTTTTCCGACGGATTTTTTCGTCAAAAGAAAAAATTTTTTAGAAATTTCGTCGTTTCCGGTTTCGTCGTCATCTTATCCTATCGTTAATTCCACGTCGAAACGTTTAAAACGCAAAAAAAAAATTATTTTCGTCAACGAAATTTTTTTTTTTTTGTTTTTCATTTTCATCTTCGTGTCTCAGCTTAAAATTTGTACCTGTACAATCAGTACCTTCTTTACTCATGTATCGAAAACGTTTTCATTCTGTTAAAAAAGAAAAGAAGAAGAGGAAGAAGTGGAAGAAGAAGGAGAAGAAGAAGAGATACCATAAGATTAAAAAAGAAAAAGAAGAAGATTGTAATAAAAAAAATTTATCGGAAAAGTTAAACCCTACCATCTCCTTTATTGAAAAACAAAAGCTAAAGATAAACGGATAGATATGGGAAAACAGAGAGAGATAGATAAAGAGAAGAGGAGACAAAGAGAAGGAGAGATGGATAAAGATAAAGACAAAATCGGAAAAAGAATAAATGACGCCTTGTAAAAATTCTTTAAAGATTTAAATTAAAAAAAAAAAAAATTAACGAATTCCCATCGGAAAATTCATAAAAATATCGAACAAGCGTAATAAACAATTCGACAAACAAACAAACATTATCATTTTACTCCGATTTTAAATCGGGAGATACATGCAGAAAAAAAGATAACGGAAATAAATGAATAAATTTTTTTTATTTTTTTTCTTTCTTTCTTACTCCGTGATTTGAAATAATTAATTTATGTTAAAAAAAAAAAAAATTGAACGGATTTCATTCACAATAAGAAACCTAAAAGGAAAACGACAACAACAACAACAACAAACGGCAAAAACTAAAACCACGACGATGACGGCAACAAAAAAAAAAAAAAACAAAACAAGGAAAATTTATTATTCGACGTGACCGGAAATAAAAATGGTCATGTTAAAAATAAAAAAAAAAAAATCATTGAATGTAATTTTATACGAAACAAGTTCGTCCTTTTTTTTTTTTTAAATTGTACCGGATGTTATCTTGTCCATCCACGACGATGATGATGATGATAATAATAATAATAATAATAATAATAATAATAATAATAATAATAATAATAATAATAATAATGGTAAACGTCGGGAAAAAATGGCAAAAATCATTCTGACACGTTCATTATAGATAGAATCCCAACAAACAAAAAACTTTTGACTTTTTTTTTTTGGTTTTTACCTTTTTTCTCTCTCTATTCCTTTCTCTCTCTCTCTCTCTCTGTACCGTACGAAAATATTATTTTGTCGTGGTTTTAGACAGAATCGAATATCATACTTCTCTATTCGTTTACTTCGCGGTATCGAGTGATTGATAATACGGGAACGCGTATTAATTTTATTTAATTCATCGACATTAAAAGACTCGACAAATCGTTAAACCCTTTTATAGCGAAATTATTTTATGAATGACGTCATCATTTTCTTTTGTTTTTATCAAACAAGACGAAAGAATTTGTTTAACGGCGATAACGACAACACTAAACGTTTTTTCTCTTAACTCTACTATATTAATTATTTTACGAAAACGTTTTCAAATCTCGATTAATAATAACGATAATGATGATAATAATAATAATAATAATAAAGAAACGATAAATATTTTTTAATTAAAAAAAAAGTTAATTAATTAACATTTATTCGCGGCGTTTTTATCAATTAAAAAATTTTTTACAAACGAATAAAACACAAAGATTGGAAAACAAAGGAAAAAAAGGTAATAAAAATGAAATAACCAGGAGAAGGAAAGAGAAAGAGAGAGAGCCAAAGGATAAAAAAAAGGAAAAAAGATGCACCAACTGAAACAATCGACGACCGTCGTCGTAGTCGTCGTCGTATACGACGACGATCATCAAAGGCTTTAATTAATGACAAAGGATTCGAATAACAATGGAATTTAAGCATCCGGAGAGACTAAAAATTATCTGTTAAAAGATTATTATTATTATTATTATTATTCATTAAGATGGAATGAGAGAGAGAGAAAGAGAGTGAGGGGAAGGTTAGGAAAAGAAACAAAAAAACTTTTAAAAGCGAAAAAGGTTTTATTGTTAAATTAAAAAAGAAAGAAAGAAAGAAAGAATAAAGGAAGGAGGAAGGAAGGAGGGAGGGAAGGAAAAGACGAGAGAGAAAAAAGAAAGAGAGGGAGAGAGAGAATAAGTGATATACCGAATTTGTAAACCCGTGAAAATCTACCTTTTATAACAAAGTATATATATATACATATAAAACAATTGAAAATTTATCAAAGGAAAATTTTTTTTCTTTTTTTTCTTTTTCCGGTGCGGTCCGTTAGATAACAAAAGAATCAAAAACTAACTTTTTCGGTCATAAAGTTTTCATAAACGGCCGACCGAAAGAGTGAGAGAGATAGAGATAGATTGAGAAAGAGATTTATAAATCGAAAAGATCTCAACCCTCATCCCCTCTCTCTCTCTTTCGTAAAAAAGGAAAAATTTCATTTAAAAACGAAGAGTTCTCTCGTTGAAAAATAATTTCCAACCGCCGTAATAATAATAATGATAATAATAATTTTGTAAATTGTAAAACCGGTTCGAAACTCGTACGCCCATTCTCTCACATCCCTCCCCTTTCCCTACCCCTTCCCCCTTCCTCCCATTGACTCCGTGGGAAAAAGTATTAATAATAATAATAATGAAAGCATCCGATGATTATTCGACGATGATTATTTTGTCGATTGATACGTCTTTTTGTCAATGAGGTCGCGAACTTCAATTTTAACCCCGAAAAATAATAATAATAATAATAAATCGAAAGAGAAAACGTGGAATTAGAAGAATATCGTGACAAACGATTATTGTTTTGTTGTGAAAAAAATTTTTTTTTTTTTTTTCTCGTCACAATTAAATTCGTGATTTGCAAAATTATTAGAAAATAATTCACGGTTAAAAATTTTTTTAATTAGGAAACAAACGATTGAATAATTACGTTTTTCTTTCTCTCTCTCTCTCTCTCTCTCACTCTCATCTTTTCACTTATGTATTCATCACAACAACAACAACAACAACAAAAAAAAATAAAAAATTTGTTTGCACGACGATGAGCCGAAAGACCTCATTTTTTTGTTTGTACTATAACATCCTACTTTTTTTTTTTCACCCGAGATTTTTCTATTTTTACGTCACTAATTGACTTTTTTTTTTTAAAGCAATTAATACGTGATAAATATTATCATCATCATTATTATTATTATTATTATTATCGTCATTTTTTCTCTCTCTCTCTCTTTGTATAATACAAACTATGAGGATTCTCTTGCGGTTGACACACTTTCATTTTTCGACGACAGATTCATCATCACACAAATTTAATTATTATTATTATTATTTGTTTCCTTTTCTCACGTGTTATACATATTTTACTTTCGATATAATTTCTCGTTTGTTTTGTTGTTTGTTTGTTTGTTTTCACGATTCAATAATAAAAAAAAAAAAAAAAAAAGAAAAAAAATGCGTAACGCGTTTTGTAACGTTTTGGCAAAACAACCGGTTTAAGACTTTCCTAATTATTATTTAATTTAAATTTATGTCTTATTCAAATCGGTTTGTTGTTTGTTGTTGTTGTTTAAAACAATCAAAAATGAAACAAATTTAAAAAAAAATGAAAACAAACAAGCGAAACAATTAAAAAAAATAGAAAAAAAAAACCAAATTTGAATGAATAATCTTCGTGTAATTATTATTATTATTAATGTCAGTGAAAGTAAAATTTAAAAAAAAAAAAAACAAACGGTAACGAAATATATTGGGATTGCAAAATGCGAAATTTACACACGTGCGAGCGCACTTACACACGTACACACAAGCACGCACGCGCACTCACGCACTCATTCTCTCGAGTAAATATTAAATGAAAATGGAAAGTTTAATTTGTAAAAAAGAATTTTTTGTTTTTTTTTTGGAGTCTTCCAGCACAGATTTATAAACTTATAACTTCCGGTTAAAATTCGTTAAAATTTCAATGAAGAACCGAAAATTGACGGGAGGGGAGGGGAGGAGAAGAAGGGGGTAAATATTTATCAGGTAGAAGAAAGTACGTGAGAAAAACAAAAAGGAAAACAAACGAATGAATGAGTTGTAAAAAAATAAAAAAGAAAAAAAAAATAGAGAGAGAGAAATAGAGATAGAGAGAGACGATGATGATGATGATGATGATGATGATGATGAAAAATTATAGAATGAAGATGATGATAATGATGATGATGATCAATCGGTAACTCAATTAAATTAAAATTAAACTAATTAGTTAAATTACTTTTGAAACGATACAACAATGAATGCCGCATAATTTTTTAATTTTTTTTTTTTATGCTTCCGACGGTAGAATTTTGGCGGGAATCGTTAGCGGCGACGGCGGCGTCGGCGGATTCGGCGTTATAATAATTATTTCTCAAAAATAAATTTTAAAAATAAAAAAAAAAAAAAACAAAAAAAAGGGTGCAAAATAATAATATTAAAATCCACGCACGAAATTTAATTATTATTATTATTATTTTACGGCGGCCATATTTAATTTAAAAAAAAAAAAATCGAACCCAAAACGGAAGAAATAATGAGAATATATATATGTATTTGAATTTAATAAAATTTTTTTACTTTTTCTTTTCTTTTTAATATTAAAAAAAAAAAAATTATAAAATTATTTAACCTGAAATAATTTAATTTATAGACTATATTATATAGCGTGCGAACGCGCTTTTCTTTTCTCTTTGCTCCTCCTCTCTCCCTCCCCCAGCCTAAAAATTTAAATTTAGCATTTGTAAACGTTTAAATTTTTTTCTTTTTTTTTTCATTTAGTTAACAAAAAAAAAAAATTGTTTAAATTTTACTGTAACCGAATGTAGTAAAAATTTTTTTACGCATACATTTATAGCGTTATAAAATAGTAGGAAGCAGAAAAAAAATCAAACGTGAATTCGTGTTCGCCCAATTTGCAAAAAAAAAAAAAATTTTCCAACAAAAATCGTTTTTAATTTTATTTATTCATAGATTTAATCAACAGCAAAAGATTTTTTTTTTTTAAAAAGAAAAGATTTAAACATTTAAAATGTCGTAACGTAGCAGACGACGAGAAAACGAGAGAAAAAAACGAAACAAAACAAAACAATTAAAAATATAAAAATTAATAAACAACGATAAAATGACAAACGTACCAAAATCTCCAACAATTACATACGAATATAATAATAAATCATGACGAAATTAGGGCCGCCGGAAGGAGGAGGAGGGGAGGGGAGGAAAAGGGGGAGGTGGGAGAGAAACAAACAATGACGTAATAAAAATAAATTTTGATATAAGAATAACTTATCGCACGCGCAAATCACGATGTTGTGATAAGACGAAAGATTCCGACGAAATTAAAATATCAACAAAATATAAACAAAGAGAAAATGATTACGTCATACAAATTTTTTTTTGAAAAAAAAAAAAAAAAAAAAACGCGGGAAAATAATAGTTTACGACGTTTAGCAGACGACGAAATCAAACGAAAAAACGTATTTCCCTATTTATCTTTTTTTTTTTTTATACCTCGATGATAATCGTTCGGACTTAATTATCCTCCTAATTACATAATAAATAAAAACTAAATTAATTTTAATTTTAATTTTGCATGTAATTATTTAAATATTATTATTATCATTATCATTATTATTATTATTATTATTACATTAAATTCCCTGCCGTCATTTGTTAATTTTATTTTTTTTTTTATTTAACGATTTCGCATTTGCACGACGCGGCGTAGAGAAAAAAAAAAAAATTAAAATTAAAATTAATGTATAATTTAAAATTCTATTTCTCAATCCGAAATTATTATTATTATTATTATTATTATTTGAAGACATGAAAATTCGCCAAGACAACTTTCACGAGAAAGAGAGAGAGAGAAAGAGAGAGAGAAAGAGAGAGAGAGGGGGGAGAGGCAGAGACTTATTTACATAATTTTATGTGCTATATTTATAATAAAAAAAGTCAAAGAACCGCCGGTAGTCAGAGAGAAACGTTTCGTAATTCCCTTTTTACAATTATTAAAAATATAATTTTATAGACTATAAAACTATTTTTATAGTTCACATTGAAACTATACATATATATATATATATATAGTCGCAAACTTTTGAAGTTTGACTATAACGATGATTACCCGGTTATTCGAAACAATTCATAGCGCTATATTGTTGCGTTTTAAACGCATAGGGGGAAAGAAAAAAAATTTTTTTAAATTAAAAATATAGTCTATAAACTATAAAAAACTATAAGAAAAATGAAATTTTTTTTCCACGTGAAAAATGTTTTTTTTTTTTTTAAAAAAAAAAATTAAATGACCGTGAAAAATAAAAATAAATGTTTTCAAGTTTTTTTTTTTTAACTTCGTTCCGGTGAGAAAAAAAAAACATACTATATATACTTAAATATAGTCTATAATTTAAATTTTTTACAAATTTTAATTTCTACGATTTTCTTTTCTGTCAAATTTAAAAAAAATGTTTTCCAAAGCGTGATATTTTCACTTTTTTTTTCACGTTAATTTTTTATTTTTCCCGCCGTCGTTTTCCTCTTTTCCCATCGTTTCTTCTACCACGTCATAAATAAAAAGAGTTTTTATCTCTCTCTCTGTCTCTCAATCTTCAGAAAACTAGAAAAACTACGACAAACAAACATCAAACGATGATGTGGTCGTCGAACTTGTTGCCGTTCACGTAGATAAAATAAAATTTGAAATAATAAGATGAAGTACTTTGCTCATATGCTAAACATGGGAAAAATAATCTTTTTATATTTTCGCACGTGTCGCCGAAACGAATTTTTCTTTTTTTTTCCTCCAAAATTTTTATCAGTCGACCGTTAGATAGCCGCAATTTTTTTTTTAATCAACGAAACGATTCAAATATATATAAATTTAAATGTTTTTATCAGGTTTCATAAAATAGTAGCAGAAGAAAAAAAAAAACAAAAGAAAACAAAAAAGGATAAAAAAATTTTCGTAATTATTACATGGCGTGATTTTAAATTATAAAAAAAAAAACAAATCCATTTCCGGTTTCTTTTATTTTTACGTCTCCGTAAATTTCGATTTAAAAAAATAAAAAGAATAATAATTATTTAACAATTTCAAATATACATATATAATTTCTCGTATGTTTTAAGGAAACGGAAACAGTTGCCATTACTTATAAAGTCGAATTATTTCCGGTCGGACGTATTCGTAATTGATTTTTTTCTTTTTTTTTTTTTTTTTTGTAAACCCGAAAAACAAATTACTTAAATGTTATGAAATCATTCGATAATGATTTAATAATGGCAATAATAATAATAATAATAATAATAATTATATAAAAAAGGAGCCTTATGATCTTTTTTTTTGGTATTAAATAGCGCTATAAAATTATAGTTGATAAATATATGTTAAACTATAAATAAAACTTTCACTTTATCACATCATTAAATTTAAATATTTACTTTTTTTTTCTTCTCTCATTCATTCCATTCATTCGTCGCCGCCATATTTTTTTTTGAAAAAATTAATTAATAATTTAAATTTCCCCGCCAAAATTTTTTTTTCGGGTTAAAATTCATCATCACGATTTTTCTGACGAATTAATCGTGACGAAATCGTGACGAAATCGTGACTGATTTCACCCTCCTCTCCCCTACCACCTTTTCCCTATTTTCATTTTCTCCAGTTATAATTTTTTTGTAAGACGTGCGTGTGTGCGTGCGTGCGCGCCTGCATCTCATTTCGATTTAAATCCACCCACGATTTATCCTCCCCGCCTCGAGGGGGTGGCGGTGGCGGCGGCGACCTCTCGATCGATTAAATTCGACTGCCAAGAATGTGAAAATCGAAATAATTCGAACCTGAATTTGCATTTTTTTTTTTCATTTCATAAAAATGACCCGCGAAAAGTAAAAGTTGACCTTGTGACCCCCTCTCTCTCTCTCTTTCTCTCTCTCCCGCGTATGTGTACCATTGAACCGAAACCCGGATTTCAACGGTTTACGCCCGTTTAAACGAAAATATCATTTACGAATGATAATATCGTAAGTTCGGGCGTATCATCATCATCATCATTATCGTCGTCATTATCATTATTATCACGGTGTCCACCCGTTGATGGAAAATCTTTTCCAGTTGTGGCAGGTCAATTAAAACTCAAATTCAAAAATTTTATAAAATTATTATTTATGGCTTATAGAATATTAAAATCACCATCATTATTATCACAAAAAACCATTTTCACACACAATTCGTTAATAATAATAATAATAATAATAATAATAATAATAATAATAATAATAATAATGATAATAATTTAAATGAACTATTTTAACAAACGGAAACTTTTTTTTTTCTTTTCTTTCTTTTCAAGGTCAATTTTATTTTTTTTTTTAATAGCGCTAAACTTGAAATTCATTATTCACTCTCTCACTCTCTCTTTCTCTCTTTTTCTCTCTCTCTCTCTCTCTCACATTTTTCCTACGCTTAATTTATTAATTTCGCTTTCACCTCCTTAAAAAAAAAAAAGAAAAAAAAAATTAACCAAAATGGAATTTCACACGCTCCTGAAAAAAAAAAAACTCACGGAAAAGAAATAAAAAATCGTAAATAATTTCCAAAAAGAAAAATAATAAAAAAAAATTAATTTTCTGGAATTTAACTTTTGCATTTATCATCATCATCATCATCATCATCATCATCATCATCATCAACAACAACATTATAATCATCATCATTATTATTATTATTTAGTTATGCGTATAATCGACCGCTATAATTCTTTTTTATAATTTCTTGGCCTCGTTATTTCGTTTGAAATTTTGTTATTATTATCATATTCTTTTAATGTGACGTTTTTCCCCTTTCGTCCCTCTCTCTCTCTCTCTCTTTAAGCCCCTTCCCCTCCCCTCTTCTTCCCGTCATTGTTTCTTTTTTGAAAAAAAATTAAAAAGTTATTGTAATAAGTAAGTAACCAACCGGAGAAGAACACGAAGAACATTTTCCAAAAAGTATAATAATAATAATAATAATAATAATAATAATAATATATTACCATCAATTTACGTAAGTTATTTTGTCAAAATGTGTCTGTGTGTGAGAGAGAGGAAGAGACAGAGGAAATTTTTAAATTTAATTATAATTTAAAAATTTTTTTAAAAATATTATTTTAAAATTGACAGCCGCGTTTCGGATGCTGCGTACTATTACTAATAATAATAATGATATATTTTCAGTCTAATTACACGTTTCGAAACATCTATTTGTCCATCCGTCACATCAATCTCTCTCTCTCTCTCTCTCTGTGTGTGTCTGATTAAAAAAATAAGGGTAAAGACACACGTGTAATTAAGGTGCGTGTGCGCGCGCGTGTGTATTTCTTTTTAATAAATTCGATTAAGGTGATAGCGATGACGCCATAGTTTAACTAGAGAAAAAAATGACGACCGAAACTGGAGAAGAATCGAACGATTTTAATTTTTTTTTCAATTTAAATAATTAAACGATATAAATTCCGCGTGTGCCTAAAAAAAAAAGGTCTGCCAACTTTTTTTTTTTACGAAAAAAAAAATAAATAAACAAATTAGCCAACCGACAAAATAATGATGATAATGATAATAATAATAAAATGTAAGTCAAGGATTCGTAAAAAAAAAAAAAAATTTTTTTTTTGCAACGAAATCGTTTCGATATATATTTTATTTTCGTGACGTCACGTAATAATATTAATAATAATAATGATGATGATAGTATGATTTTTATAAACAAAAATTTAAATTTAAATTAAAAAAAAATTCGTTTTCGTCGTCTGCTAAATTATTATTTTCAATGAAAATACATTTTTTCGAAAAATTTGACGACACACTTTTTTTTTTCACTTTTTCCGGAACTAAAAAATTCTCGCGATGATAATAATAATAATAATGATAATTTTGTTTTGCGAAAAAACGCGCGAAAATTTTGCAATTGTAATGAAACAAACGTAAAAATTTTTCTCCAGTTGTTTGTCCAGTTTTTTTTTTTTTAAATTCGTTTAATTAAAAAAAAAAAAAAAAAAAAAATGAGGGGAACTCGTTTTTACTTTTTTTTATTTCTCTTCTCCTCTACCACCTCCTTCTCCTTCTCCTTCTCCTACTTTAAATCGTCGGCTAAGAGGGCATTAAACAAAATGGGGAGAAAAAGAACCTTACGATAATAATAATAATAATAATTTTCCCCCGTAAGAAATCGTATTAAAAAAAAAAAATAAATAAAACAAACCCCGACAAACGATTGCTTTTTATATTCATTAAACGGTAGCGATTGGTTATAAAACCAATCAATCAATCATTTAAAAAAAAAAATTTTTTTTTTCGTCTGCTTCTTCTTCTTCTTCTTCTCCACGATGATGATGATGATGAAAATTTCTCCATGAATAATAATAATAATTGAGTGTGTCTGTTTTTTTTTTTTAATATACGTGAAAGAAATCTATTAATTTAATAAAAATAAATAATTTATTATCATTATCATCGTCGTCTCGTGGATGTTATTAACAAAAAAAACCTTGAAAAGAGAATAAAAAGAAAGTCTTTTTCTTATTTTCTTATTTTTGGGGGGCCTTTTTGGCGTTGGGGGCCCACGAATTTCATGATGACCTTCTCATCCATTTTTTTTTCTTTCGATTTGTATACACGATTCGTTTATATTAATTTAAAAATAAAAAAATCATGATTCGATATAAATAAAACTTTCTTTCTATCTATCTCTCTCTTTCTCTCTTATTGATAATAATAATAATAGTAAGAGTAAGACAAAGATGATGAAGGAAAAAAGGAAAGAAAATCGTAATGATCGCATTTCAATTTTGTTTTTTTTTTTTTTTTTTTTTTTTTTTTAATGTGCCAGATGGCTTTCAAAAGAAAATAAGAAGAAGCCATGTCGACTTTTTTCTTTTTTCTTTTCTTTTCTTTTTTTTTCCATGCACCATTTGCTCAAACTTTTATTTAACCCTCGGGTCTCCCCCCATTTTAATCCCTTTTCATCCCCCTTTCTATCTCATTTTCCTTTTCTTTTTTTTTTTTCTCTCCATCATCACAATTCGCCCTAAATTTTTTTTTTTTTTTTTCACTGTCTCACTTTCGCTTTCGTAATCGTAATCATCATCATCATCATCAACATCATCGTCGTTTTTTCTCGTGTAAGTAGAACACATAAAATTTATAAATGGAATGAAAAAAAGAGAGAGAGAGAGAGAGAGAAAGAGGGTGTGTGTGCGTGTGTGTGTGAATGAGAAAAGTCGTATCTGACATAATTTTTTCTTTTTTTTTTTTTTGAAATCGATTAAATTAATTCATCAAGCGCAAAATAATAATAATAATAATAATAATAATAATAATATTTCGATGCAATCGTGTTATGAATTCAAGGTTTTTTCACAACCGCCATACAACCGCCGAAACCGCCGCCATCATACACACGCGTATTCATAAATGAGTTTCTTCCTCGTTTTCGTAAAAATTATTGGTAGTCGACGTCCGTGACTTTATTAACCTTTTCGAATTGAAATTCGGGGGAAAAAAAAAATAAATAAATAAATAATATTTATTCTAGTGCCACGTTTACCAAACACTCCGAGGTTCAAACGTTCCTCTTATTTCGCAAAATAATTATTAATTCTCTCTTTTTTTACAAAAAAAATAAAATAAATAAATAATATTTTCGAAATTTGTTTGTTTTAAAATTTTTTTTTTTTTTTTTTTTTTTTCGGGGAAAAAATCTTTTTTTCCGTATTTACGCGCGCATGCGCACGCACCCACATCCACACTCACACGCACAAACACACGCGCGCACGCACACGCAAAAAGAAGCAACAGTTTGATGTGTTTGGTAAACTTAAAAAAAAAATTTTTTTTTCCACGGGATTATTTTAAACCTTCACAGTTTTTTTTATTTTTTTTGAAAGTTAAAAATTCAACACGCATCCAACACGCACGTGCGTACGCGCGTACACAATTTCGCATAACGCATCGAAAAAGAAAATGGCGGTAAAAGGAAGCAAAGGGTTCCTGTTATTAATTATGAGATCAAATTATTATTTATTTTTACGTTTTCGACCGTTACCGATAAGTAAAAACGAGACGGAACATGATGCATTTTCGTTCGTTCGATTTCCGGTTCGATTATATCGAACGAGCCGATTGTTTACGATAACAACAACTTTTTTTTTTTTTTTATAAACATATTACGTAAATAAGTAGTAATAAAAAAAAAAAAACTCGTTTTACTTCAAACTGCAAAACCATTTGAAATTGTGTGACCCAAGACCCTGAACTTAGTTCGTTAGTTACGATAAATTGAAATTTATTATTAAACGCTCTCACTTTACGCGCGTTTTTTTTTTTTTTTAATTTTAAAAACGCGCGTTTCTTTTACGTAAAACAAATTTTATCACCTTCTTTTTAAAATGTGAGACTTATCGTCGTCTCCTGTCTGTCTCATTATTATCTTTAGATTTCTATTGAGAGGAACGAAAAAAGGAAAAGTACGTCGTCGTCGTCGTACTTAACATGATATCGATTTAATCGATTAATCGATTCGATTAATCGTTAATATTAATCTTATTTTCCTTCGAAAAATTTTCCTTTCTTCGTTTCCTTCGTTTTTGTTTAAAACTAAAAATTTTCAAAAACCGTCGTCGTCGTTGCCGTCGATTTTGACATTATCTTTTCGAATGGAGTATTTCCGTATTGTTTGTTTGTTTGTTGTTTGTTCTTTGTTTGTTTGTTTTTGTCGTTAGGGTCAAAGTTACCGTTTTTAATAATTTTTAAATAAAAAAAAAAACCCAAAGTTTAAATATGTATTGAAACCGTTTAAATTTTCAATTTTGTTATTGATGATAACGTAAAAACCCTTTTTAATGTTTTGTTTCTAAATGTTTTCGCGGCCACCATCGGGATTGTGTTTCTTTCCTTTCTTCTTCTTTCCCTCCCTCTTTCACGGATCAAAAGAGAGAGAGAGAAAGAGAGTTCAAACAATCAACTTCCTTTTGTTTTCCTTCTTTTCCTTTTTCGAGAAAAAAAAAAAAAAGGAACGTACGACCATTCAAAATTCATTTCAAAATTTATTATCATTATTATTATTATTATTATTATTATTATTATTATTATTATCATCATAAAATCCTTTTGTCTTCCGTAAACTCATAATATTTTCGAATTATTTCAAAGTGTAGTAGTCTATCTTTCTCTCTCTCTCTCTCTCTCGCTAATAAATTGACTCTTTGTTTGTCCTTTAATATTTTCCACCATAAAATTATTAATTATTTACCTTTACGTCATCATAGTCGTTTGATTTTTTTTTTTTAAACTTCCGGTTTGATTTTGTGGTTGTTTGTGTTTGTTGTTGTTGTTGGGGGGGGGGGAAGGGAAGAGTATAGCGACATCTATAATTAATTCCGAATCGTTTAATACGTTTAAAAAGAAAAAAAAATGAAATTATAAAAAATTAACACCACTACGATCGGTGGTTGAAATTTTGGTTTGCCTTCCATTAATCAAATGTTAAATTTTTAAATATTCATGAATATAAAATATAAAATAAATTTTCCTTTTTTTTTGCTTTCTTTGAACCCTGTATTCCCCTCCCCCTCCCTCTCCCTCTCTCTTACTCACATTCAACTCTCTCCGTTAATTTTTTTTTTATACGTGTATTCGTTCTGGAAAAAGGAGGGAAAGAGAGAGAGGAAAAAAAAGGTGAGAATACCTGATTTTTTTTCTACCTGCGATCATGCCATCATTCGATTTGTTGAACACGACTGACGTCAGCGATAAGAATAACGAATAGAAAGAAAATGTCACTGATAACAATTTCTAGTAATCCTTTTCTATCTCTCTCTCTCTTTCTCACTGTGTCTCTTTTGGGCTTTTTCTTTTTTTCTTCTCTCTATCATCCTGTGTCAATTTTTGGGCTTTTTTTTCTCTTTCTATCTATTTTTTTTTTCTCTTTCTATATTTCTCTCTGTGTTTGTAACTTTCTGTGTCTTCTCTCTCTCTCTCTCTTTCTATCTATGTATGTGTGTATGTAATTCTTTGTGCTTTTTCTTTCTGTTTCTTTTTCTCTCTTTATCTGTCTGTCTTTCCTGCCTCTCTATATCTTTCTCTCTCAGTGTCTTCTCCCCCTCTCTCTTTCTCTCCGTGTATAACTTTCTGTGTCACTACTTTTCTCCTCTTTTAAGAGAGAGAAAGAAAAAATTTCTTTTAAAAACGTTAAAAATCCAACATCGTCGACGTCGACGACGTCACGTTTTCATTTACACTTTAATGAGAAAAAAAAAAAAAAAAATTTCACCTTTCAAGGCAGCCAACGTGAGACGAAACAAAAAAATAAGAAGCAAAATAAAAAAAAAATTTCTCACGGTTATAAAAAAAAATTAAATGAAAATAATAATAATAATAACAATAATAATGATAATCAAAAATCATGAACGTAACATTAAACCATTGACATAATTAACACGACGAGGAGGACGACGACAACGAGCGAAAGTTTTAACAATTTTGAAAAGATAGACAGATAGATAGATAGATAGATAGATCAACAAACAAACAAACAGACAACAAATAGACAGACAGACGGATAGACAGACGGACGAGCAAAAAGTAAAGTCATTATAATTAATTTAATACGAAAAAAAAAAAAAATAATAATAATAATAATTTTTTTGCAAAGTAATTTGCAAACCAATTTTCATTTTTGTTCGTTTGTTGAAAACAACGTGAAAAACATAATCGAAAAACATTAAAAACATTAAAAACATAAACACGCGCGTTCGTATTCAAAAAAAAAAAAAAAAAAAAACGAAAGTCAAGTTCAAAGACACGATCGACCTTTGTTTGATTTTTAATTTTAATTATACCCGAACGTTTGTAACTCACGATTCGTTAATCAAAGAAAAAAAAAAAAAATTTTTTTTTTCTCGAATGTTTACGCGCGCGCGCGCGTGACGCGTTCGCGACGGGTTTACGCCGCGTAAAAAATCGAAGAAAAAAATAAATAAAAAACAAATTTAATACGTTAATAAAATTTAAAAAAAAGAAAAAAAAAACGCGCGAGTTATATAATTTTATTAGCAATCGCGTAATTTTTCTTTATATATATATATATATTTTTTTTTTTAAACGTGGAATCAGAAAAATTTTTTTTCACTCGTTACACGAAAAATGGATTTTTTTTTTTATTTTACGACGACGGTGAATGAATTATAAATGAAAATGTAAACCCGCACGCACGCACACGCACACACACAGACCGTGTGATACCGGAAGATTTAATAGAGAGAAAGAGAGAGTGAGAGGAAGAGGAAGAGGAAGAGAGAGATAGAAAAAAATTACAAAATGAATTTTTCGTCTCGTCAAAAAAAAAAAAAAAAAAAATAAAAAAAAATAAATTGAAACAAACTTTTCGACTCTAAATAATCCACTTTTTCTTTCTTCTTTATTTTCATTCCAGCAAAAAAAAAAAAAAAAAAAAGAAATTGAATATAAAATTCCAGACGAATTTTTATTATTTTCCCCAACTTTAAAAAGAGAGAGAGAGAGAGAGAGAGGAGGGAGGAAGAGAAAGAGAGAGAGAGAGGAATGGGGGGAAAAAAATTAATGGATTCATTCGGTAAAAAAAAAAGTAAAAAAAAAAAAAATTCACGTCATTTTTTTTTATGGTCACGTGGTGACCAGAGAGTCAGAGATGAAAAAAGGGAAAACCGAAGGGTGGGAAAAGGAAGCTCGAAAAAAAACGAGGAGGGGATATGGGAGGGGTGACAGTTAATCCCACGTGAAAATAATTCGCAAAAAAATATATATTTATAATTTAAGAAAATTGTTCGATTCCCAAAAGAACGTGGCGGAAGAAAGGGGAAAAAAAAAAAATTTGGTTATTGGTACGATCCTCGTATATTTGACCCTTGACCGACTCTAATGTCACCGTAACAGCACCAACAGCATCAACCAATCCTTCTTCTTCCTTCATTCTCCCTGGAATCCCCCCTGGATTCCTTTCGTTCCCAACGCAACAAACGCATGAAAAAAAAACGCGTGAACAATTTTTTTTTTTTTTAATCAAAACTCCTGGAAAACGAACGGACTGGAATTACAGGAAATAAAGAAAAAAATATGGCGTCGATTCACAATTTGATAATATCCCAAACAAACAAACAAACAAAAAATTTACGCGGCGTAATTTCAAATCCCATGAAATCGCATACATTTCATAAACAAATTTTAAATTATTAATAATTATCGACGGATAAAGAAACAAAATAGTAAACTGGAAAATATATCTGAGGTCGATCAAACAATCAATCAATCAGGCAATACCAACAAATTACAATTTTTAACCTTTGACCTCAAAAAAAAAATTATCATCATCATCATAGTTATTTTTTTTTTTTTTTTCAATTCGGATCCCGATTATTAATTTTAATACTAATAACAAAATTTTTACTTTCACTTATTATTATTATTATTATTATTATTATTATTATTATTATTATTATTATTATTATTATTATTATTATTATTATTATTTACAATCACTTTCGATTACCTTGCGTGAGTACGCGCGTTTTTACGCACGCACGCACACACGCAACTTGTAATCATACGCGATAAGTTTATCAAGTTTGCAATAAAATCGTCATGAAAACATCATCATGCGAACTTTTACGTCATTATTCACGTCATATAAATGCGTGTACGTGTGCGTGTGCCTGCGTAGATGCGTGCGTTTGTGATTGAAAGGTTGTCGTCGTGTTTGAAAAAAACTCAGAAAAACTGGAAAGGAAAATTTCCAGATAAAAAAAAAAAAAAGAAAAAAGAAACACAACATGCACAAATTTAACTCTATTCCATTCCCGTTCCATAACGTTGAGGTTAACAACATCATTATTTGATTTTTTTTTTTTTTTTACTGGAGAAAGAGCGAGAGTGAGAGAGAGAGAGAGAAAGATTTGTAACTTTATCTCTCTTTTTCCTTTTTTTTTTCATTCTCCAGCAAAAAAAAAAAACTAATTACAAAGTTATCGATTAAACGTAAAAATATATAAAAAAAAAAAACTTTTTTTGTGAAGATGTGAAAAATGCGTACAGAGACGAGAATGAGAAAAAGTCGTTGGGCGTTTGCGGAGGGGGAGGAGAAGGGGGAGGAAAAATGAAGAAAAGGAGGCGGGGGAAAACTCTGGAAAATTTTTTTTTTTTTCCAGAGAAAATATTCTTCTTAAACTTATAATTCTTATATTTTAAGTTAAATAATAATAAAATCGAAAAAGATGAAAATGAGAAAAATGTGGGGGAGGGGGAGAGATTGGAGTGAGAGAAAGAGAGAGAGAGAGAAGAAGAAAGAGAGAAAAAACTAAACTAAAAAAAAACTTTTTTTATATATTTTCTTTTTCTGGAGAAAGAGAAAAAAATTTTTTTTTTCCAGAGCGCTTCTTAATCAACGATTAATTGATATAATTAATATTTTCTTTTTCGGATCAGTAAACCGTCAAAAAATTGATTATGAACTTTTATTATTATTATTATTTTTTCTCCGTGATTAAATCCTCTCTCTCTTCCCTCCCTCCCTCCTCCCTCTCTACTCACTCATTAATTCCCGAATATTTTTTTTTTTTTCAGTCTTTCTCTCTTATGATTTTTTTTAACGAACGGATACAAAAATTTTAATTTAAAAAATTTTGAATTTTACTCCCCCCCCTCTTCCCTCTTCCCTTGCAAAAAAAAAAAAATGGACGCCACATCGTGCATTTGATTCACATTTAATTGGAAACGAAAAATTAAAAAAGAGTAAAAAAAAAGAGAAGAGAAGAGAAGAGGAGAGAAGAAGAAGTAGAACAAAACGAAATTCTAAAAACTCCTGGAAGGGTTTTTTTTTTTTTTTTTAAAACGTATCGGCTTTGTAAATTTTTTTTCTCTCTCTCTCTCTTTCTCCAGCTCTATTTCCTCTCTTTCTCTTTCTCTCTCTCTCTCTCTCTCTCTCTCTCTCTCTACTCATATTCAGTAAAGTCTCTCTCTAATGTTATTTTTTCCGTTAATTTTTTTTTTTTTTTTGGTTTTAACACAAACACAAAAAGTTTACGTATAACGATGGGTAATGATAATAATAAAATTTTTTTTTTTTCGTTCGAACCCCCTCTCTCCCTTCCCCCTTTTCCTTTCAAAATTTTTCCGTAAACCCCTTCCCCCCTTTCGAATAAAAAAAAAAAAAGAAAAAATGACCCAAAGCGACTCTTGTTTTTTACTTTTAAATTGATAAATCAAATATTAAAAAAAAAAAGAAAAAAAAAACAAAATGGCCGAACAAAGTTTTTTTTTTTTTTTTGTACGGCGAGCGAGCGGTTACAACAAATGTGATGAAAAAAAAAAGCCTGGAAAAAGTAAAAGAAGAGGGAGAGAGAGAGATAGAGAAAATTACTCTAAGCGAAAATGAAGAGAAATACAACTCACAAAAAAAAATCTTTTAATTTGAAAAAAAAAAAAACTTTCCATAGAGTAAAAAAAAAAAAAAAAAACAACCATGAAAAGGCAGATTGTAAAGGTTACCGTGTTTAGCTCGCGGACTCCATGCAAATGACAAAAAATTACTCGAGGCTCAAAACCTTATTTAAAAAAAAAAAAAAAATTGTTTTAATGTTTTTTTTAATTCAACTACAAAGAGGTCTTTAAACCTCCCCTTCCCCTCCCCCTTCCATCCATTACCAACGCCACCACCCTCCGACACCACCGCCGTTGATGCCACCACCATCACCATCATCACCACCACCACCGCATTTCGTTACGAGCTTTTTACTCTTCTCTTTTTCTTCTTCTTCTTTTTTTTTCCATCTTATTTAACCTCTTTTATTTTTTTCCCCCTTTCCCACCCTCTTCCTCTTTCTTCCTCTTTTTTTTTTCGCAGTCGCCCTGGAGCGTAACCCATTTTATAATTTCTTTCATTTAAATTTTTACGTTCTTTTAATTTTTTTTTCTTCTTCTCCTTCGTCTTCTTTTTTTTTGCCTTCTCTTTCCAAAACAAAAATTACTGATATATTCCAGTTGCTTCCAGGTATTAACTCACCTGAAAAATTTATTTTAACCAATTTTAATATGCAAATACAATTTGATTTTTCTTCTTTTCTTTTTTACTTTTTTCTTTTTTCTTCATTTTTTTTTTTTTTCTAAGTTGAAATATTTAAATAAGAAAATAAAAAAGGTTCGTATAAATTTTATTCTTCTTCTCCTTCCCTTCTCTCTTTCTCTCTTCCTCTTTCCCCCCCTCTCTCTTTTTCGTTTTCTGACAACTTTCTCAACGACGACGAACGATTCGTATTCAATTATAAAAATTGAAGTTTATTTTCCATTTCAGTCATCATTGAGATATAAATAATTTTTTTTTTTCTTTTTTTTTTTCAGATAACATTTTTTATTTTACTCTTCGGATTGACCGTGACAACAAAATCTTCTTTGGTCAATGATGTTAAAGATATCAAAACGAAATTAGATGGTATAAACGATGACGTAGTAGTCAATTCCAGCAGCAGCAGCGTTGTGAAAAGGCAAAATGCCGAAAGGAGAGAACATTCATTTAATTCCGATGGAACTGTTAATTATCACGGTAGCGGAAGCGGTCACGATTCCGGAGATTTATTACCACCTTCCGGTCATGGAGGTTATTCAAGTTTGGGTGGTTCCGTATCGATTCCTTCGGGATCCTACGGCGTGCCAAAATTTAACGTCGGCCGTACGAAACCTTCGGGTTCGTACGGTCCTCCCGTTAAAAATCCTTTTAGGTTTCCTAAAAATACGTATTCTGCTCCTCCTCCAAAACCTGTTTACGGACCGCCTTCTTATAAACCCTCACCTCCGCAATCTCCAAAACCGACTTACGGAGTTCCTCATGCTCCGATATCGAAACCTTCTTTCAGTCAAAGACCCGTACCCGTATATGGACCTCCGAAATTTTCCGTGGGAACGCAGTTAAGCGTGGTTAATAATTTTAATTCTCACAGTGGTCCGCCCAAGATCAATCCCACGTACGGAACTCCATTGTTACCAAGTTCATCGTATGGACCACCGAGTTCGTCTCATATTTCAAGTGACATTCCAAATTTGAAGTTTGATGGCTGGAAACCGATACCTGGAATTGCAGCAAATGCTCCGAGTAGTTCTTACGGAGTTCCGCATCATGGTGGCGGTGGAAATGATGGGGGATTTTTCGGAGCTACTGCAGGTGGTGATTTGAGCAGTCACACTGTCTCTAGTACAATTCATAGTTCCTCTCATCATTCGTCTGCGTCGTTCGGTACCTCTTCATTTGGAGGCTCATCATTCGGTTCTTCTGGCTTAGGAACTTTATTACATTCTTCAAATTCTTTTGGTTCGTCGTCTAAACCAAGTACCTCTTATGGTACTCCTCTTAAACCTAGTTCATCATACGGTCCTCCAAGTGGTTTTGGATTCTCTAGTGGTGGATCGGTATTCTCAAGCCACTCCCACAGACCTAGCACCGTTTATGGTGTGCCTAAAAAGCCCAGTAATCATTTCAGCTCATCCGGATCTTTTAATTTTGGAAAACGTCCTAGCTCATCTTATGGTCCCCCGAAACGCCCTAGTTTTTCTTATGGCCCTCCAAATTCTTTGAGTAGCTCTTATAAAATTCCATCAACTTCTTTCGGCTCATTTGGTGGATCGGGATTTTCATCAAGCGTATCTTTCAAACCGTTAAAATCCCCAAGCAGTACTTACGGCCCTCCAAAACCATCAAGTTCTTACGGCCCTCCACGACCTTCCAGTTCATATGGACCCCCACGTCCAATAAAACTACCTAGCAGTTCTTACGGTCCACCTAAACCACCAAGTGTTTCTTACGGGCCACCAAAACCGCCAAGTATTTCCTACAGGCCATCAAAGCCTTTAAGTAGTTCTTACGGTCCCCCAAAACCTCCAAGCAGTTCTTACGGTCCGCCACCAAAACGACCAAGCACTTCGTATGGACCTCCAAAGCCTTCAAATAACTTTTTCAGTCCCAAACCACCTAGTATTTTGTATGGAACACCTAAACCACCAAGTATATCTTACGGCCCCCCATCTGCTCCTGGTAATTCTCAATTTCTATCAAAACCGTCAAGCAGTTTTCACAGTTCTGCTCCAAGCAGTTCATACGGTCCTCCCGTTTCTTCTCACGGCTCATCATTTCCGATTAATTCAATTAGTAATTCTTATGGACCCCCAGCTTTTACATCATACAAAGTTCCAAAGCCCAGCCATTCTGTAACGGTTCCACCAAACACATCGTACAGAGGTAAGCAAACATTTAAATGATAAGTTAAAAATTTATGAATTACAAAATTTAAAAAAAAAAAAAATTAATTTTAGGTCCGCCCGTGCCACACCCACTTCAACCTCCGTCTTTAGGATCATCCGGCTTTTCCGAAGGTTTATATAAAGCACCTTTGGCTCCCAATATACTATACGGAGTTCCAGCAGAACCAGGTTGCTGCGGAGGAGGAGCAGGTGTTCAAACGGGTGTTTCAGGTTTTGGAAGTGGTTTCGGAGTTCCTGCTTCAGACGTTCACACTTCAATCGTACCATCAATCAGTTTTGATTTGCCAGTGTCTACTATAAGTCCCAGTCAATCTTACGGTCCTCCCACATCCGCTGGTCATTTGGGGCCAAGCAACATTCCTCCGACGACTTTACCTTTATCACAGCCTAAAAAACCAGTAAAATTTCGTCCTCCGGTACCTGACGGTTTAATTTCGTCGATAGGAGCAAAATGGGGAAATACAGGAGTTTGGGGTGGTTCATCGCATTCGCATCATCACCACAGTAACACCTACATTCCACCTGCGGTTCCAGACCCCGATCCCGGCACCAAAGGAAATAAAGAAAATCCACTCATCATACCGCCTCCGACAGCTCCACCAGTTCAATACGGTCCTCCTGGATACAGCGGAGGACACGACGTACATCATCAAGCTTCGACTCATTTTGATTCATCGGTCGCTTCCAACGCACTTGAAGGAAATTTCAATACGTCTCCTTCACCGCAGCAACAACAACAACCAGAAACTTACGAACCAAGTGCAAGTCCTAATGTACACAACGACATTCAAAGAATACCCATTCAAGGATCACAAGGTCGATACACTCTCGAAATTCAAGCATCGGGAGGAAACACGGGTCAGCAAGTACCGCACGGAGAAGTTCTTTCAAACGGTTTACTACAAGATATATTAGCCGCAATAGAAAATCCATCAGAATCTGTGAAATTGCAACAATACGGTGGACAACCACAAGTTAGCGATCCCGTCGCCAACGAAATCGGAATGACGGTACTCAAACAACTCGGTGGCACCTTAACGCAAGAATCCATCGGAATTCAACTACCCACGCAATACGGCAAAGATCTTAGCCACGCATCATCGGACAATTTACCCGATTACAGATCGACAAACATCCAAACGGACAACGACTCGAGCGAAAGTTCTTCGACGTACTACAATTCAGAAAGTGGAGCAACTCAAAGCGACGACTCAATTTCGAATCAATCAAACAACAAACAAATATCTTTTTATTACAATAACGAAAACAATCAAAGCAACCGAGAAGGAAATTCGCGAAGCGACAACAAAAATTTATTACTAGTACAAACGCCGTCATCGAACAATAATAATAATAATAATAAAAATAATAATAATAATTCAACGACAAACTTCTCCCGATCGGAAACAAACGATTACGATGGAAATTTGTCACGTTTTCAATCGGAAAATCATCAACAACAAGGTCGCGACGAATCGGAAAATTCATCCATTGTTTTTAATGAATCGCAAAATCGCGATAAAAAAAGATCGCTCTCGTCTTAGCCTCCTCTTACATCGAATTCGAGTCTTATTTAAAATTATTTAAAAATTTAAAACACGAGGATTGCCAACGTTAAAAAAAAAAAAAAACCGGGAAAATTTGACCCTTACATATATTATGTACAAACAAACTTTTATCAGATACCTCATAGAAACTTACAAACAGAAAAAAATCATCCATCAAAATAAAACCATTGCCAACTTTTTTTTTTTTTTTTATCAAACGGTTTGCGTTTTAATTATTTTTTTACATTGGCAATCCTGTTTTGTGTTATCATTAATGCCATAAACGTTATATACAATGTCGACGACTTTATTACTATTTTTTTGTTTGTTTGGTTGTTCGATTCACGCAAGACTAACAAAAATTTTTTTTATTTTTTAATTAAAAAAAAATTAAATGCTCAGTTAACGCGTGTTTAGTATAAGATATTATTATTATTATTATTATTAATATTATTACTAGCAGTGAAAAAAAAATTTAAAAAAAAAAAAGAATTAAAAAATGGCGGCGAACAATTGTTTGCTGTTTTTTTTTTATATATATAAACATTAATAATTATTAGTATATATATATATTTTTTTTAAAAATATCTTCTAGTGTTTGTCTGTCTGTCTATCTGTTAGATGACTAGTCAACCTAGCATTATTATTATTATTATTCATAAATAAGAAAAAAGAAAAACATTGATTTTTTTTCTTCTTCTTTACTTTACTTTTTTTTTTTTATTATGTGTTTTTTAACCGGTGAATAGAAAAAAAAAACGATCACGTGACAATTTTAAATTTCGCTCACAAATCATTTATTTATTATTAATATATATATATATATATATATATATGTATACCTATTGAATTTATAAAAAATTTATTGTTTACTCTTTTGTCCTTTCTGATTTTCCAGAAAAGTTTTTCCGAAACGGTCAAAGGTCAACCGTGAAAAACAAAATTCTCCTTCCACGAGTTTCCACAATTTTTTTTTAATTGATCGAAAAACGGGGGAAAATTTTGTATGGGAAAAAAAATTTAACAGAGAGAAAAGAGAGAAAGAGAGAGAGAGAGAGAGAGACAAAATGGCGACGATTATTACCAAAAAAAAATAAAAAATTTTTTCCCGAAATTTTTTTTTTTTTTCATAGTGACTCTCTAATTCTTATAATCCTTCCACCTTTTATTTTTTTTTTGTCAAGGGTGAATAAAAAGAGCGGGATTATCTTTCAAAATGGCGGCCATTTAAAAAAAAAAAAAAATTATTACGGATAAATTTTAATTTTTTTAATGTACTCGGCACGGATCGGAAAAAAAAATTTATTATTATTATTATTATTATCATCATCATCATCATCATCGAATCGTTTTCCTACGAAAAAACCGGAAAATTTTTTCTTTTTCCTTTTTTTTTCTAATCGCAATTTTACGTCGTGGCAAAAGAACGATTCGTATTATACTTAAAAAAAAAATTAGTACCTGATTTATCCGAAACCTTAAAAAAAAAATTTATTTAATCTTCCCTTAAAAAAATAAATAAAATTTTTTGGGGGGAGGAAGGGTTAGAGAGAGAAAGAGGAGGGGGGACTTTTCAAAGAAAGCTTGCTTGCTTTATCGATCAAATTCTTTTTTTCTTTTTTTTTTTTTTGATTAAAAGCAAACAACTAACATCTCAGGAGACGACGACGACGACGACGACGAAAGAAGAAAAAGAAAAAAGAGAAACAGAGAGAGAATGAGAGGGGAAGTAAAAGATGGGAAAAGAAAACGACGCGACGAATCTAGAACCTTCTAGAAACAAAAAAAAAAAAAATCAAAAATCATTTTTCAACGTAAAAAAAAAAATATTTTTTTTTCCCTCATTTTTGTTCAGAATAACATCAGGTGTTTCTTTTTCTTATCCTCCGTGTGTGTGAGAGAGAGAGACAGAGAGAGAGAGAGAGGATTCCTTAGAGAGTAAAAATTTTTCTGATTAATTAAAAATGTCAAAAAGGCTAATGGTGGAAAATTCACTTTTTTGACAAAGCTCAAAAAACGCTTTTTTTTAACACACACACACACATATATATATATATATATATATATATATATATATCACGTGCTCTCATACCTCCCCCTTCCCTTTTTCCCTTTTTTCTCTTCCACAAATTTCCCGAACCGAAATTTCATTCCCTAAAACATCGTTTTTCCTCCCGTCTCTCCTCCTTTTTCCCACAGCGAAAACATTTTCTTCTTCTTTCCCTCACTTCACGTATATACGAATTATACCCACAAAAAACTCCAGGAAAAAAAAAAATTCGATTTCTGAACGTACTCTTAAAACCGTTTCCCCTCTCCCCTTCCCTCCGTCACCCCACTCCTCTCCACTATTATCGATTTCAAGGTCAAAATTTAATAAAAAAACCTCCCGATTGAAAAAAAAAAATTACTAACGACGTCACTCACACATTTTCCTTTTTTTTTTTTTGGGCGCGTAAAAAAAAATTAAACCGGAAATGGCTTTCGCGAATAATGATGATAATAATAACTCATCGCATATTCAACCGGAAATGGCATTATATTAATATTATAATTATTTTAAATAAAAAAAAGAATGGGAGGGGAAGAAACAAAAAGAAACTCAAAACAAAAAATTAATTATTTAATTAATTTAAAAAGAAAAATTTTTTTTAGCGTAAAACGACAACAAATCTAAAACCACGACGAAAGTTAATAACAAAAAAGAAAAAAACTTTTTATTTCGAGCCAAAAACAAAAAAACAAAAAAAAATTTTTTTTTTTTTTTTTTTACGCGTCATTTTTTTGAAAATGAAAAAACAAAAGCGAGGAAATGTAATTTTTTTTTTTTCCATTTTGCGGGGAGGGAGCGAGGAAGGGAGGGAGAGAGAGAAAGAGAGATTAATAATAACCCGAGAAGGGTTATGGTACATGATTAAAGGTTTACAATTTTTAAAACAATTTTAGGGGATGAAATCACCCTTTAAAAAAAAAAAAAAAAATTTTTTTAAAAAATATAAATAATGAAGTAATAAAAAATGAATAATGAACTGAATTATTATTACTATTATCATCTATCAACAACTTTTCTTTCTATTCGCTTCATTTAAATATTTTACGGCATTAAAAAGAGATAGAGATAGAGTATGTGTGTGCGCGCGTGTGTGGAAATAAGAAAAACAAAGTTCCCGAGTGTCCAAGTTTCTTTTCTTTTTTTTTTTTTTTCTCTCTTTTGTCTTCTGCTTAAAAAAAAATTCAAATTCACGATGCAAAACATTTTTTCTTTAACTTGGTAAAAAAAAAAAAAAAAAAAAAAGGTCGAGTCAATTTATTTTCACTTTTTCTTTTTCCATTTTCTCCCTCTCCCCCTTTCTCCCTTTTCCATTTTCTTTTTTCTTTTTTTTTGTATTCTTATTTATTCCAAAAAAAAAAAAAAAATATATAAAAGAAAAAAAAAAGAAAAAGAAAAGAAAAAGAAAAGTAAAAGTGTCAAGAATGGGTAAGAAAAAAGAAAAAAAAAATTTTCCCCTTTTCCTTTGCATTTTCCTTTTTGTTTTGTTTTTAAATATTTTCAATTCGTACCTGGTTTCGTTTCCTTTCGTCTCTCTTCGTTACCCTTCGACACTTTTCGGTTTTTGACGTGCTCTTGAGATTTTTCATATCGACTTGTTTATATGATTTTTACTTTATTTATTTATTTTTATTTTCTACTTACTTTATCTGAAAAAAAAAGAAAAAGAATGAAATTTTTTTTTAAACTATTGACACGTCGGAAAATCTTTTTTTTTTCTACTTAAAAATTATTATCATTATTATTTTTCCCCCCTCGGGTGTACAAAAAAAAAAAAAAAATAATTTATCAGCAACTTTAAATTGAAACCTTATAAAAACTTCCATTCACGTTTTACCAACGTTTTGCTTTTTCTTTTATTGGGTTATGATTTTTTTTTTTTTTATTTTGGCACCTGACAACATTGTGTTCTGACGTGGTTTTTACTACTTTTTTTTTTTTTTTTGACAATAACAACACTTCTGACACGATTTTAAAAAGGAAAAAACATCATGCTCTACCCCATCATCATCATCGTTCAAACACGCACACACGTTTTCGACCCACATCAAAAAACAAATTACTTCCGATTTCTCTATATATATATACATTTCCTTTAAAATAATTTCCAAAAAAATTTTCTCCAGCGACCATGAGAAAAACTTACAAGAAAAGTTTACGTTCAGGAGTATTCAGGAATTTATTCCTCGTGAGATCAAACGAGAGAGAGAGAGACCTGGAATAAATTTGAGGAAAAAACTCCAACAAACAAACGCATGTAGCGGCGATTAAAAAGTAAAAAGGAAAAAAAATAGTGATGACGTCACAAAAAAAAACGCTATGATGCGAAAAGGATCGGAAAGGAAAAAAAAAAGAAAATAATAAAAACTGACGTTAACCGGAGAGAAAATTCTGGAAAGAAAAAGGAAAAGAAAAAAAAAATTTGCATTTAAAACGTATATAATAAAAATGAGTTGAAAATTGAAAATAAACACAAAACCGGTAAAATTTTCTTTACGCCCCTCCTTTTCTCCCCTCCCCCTCCGCTTCATCCCATTACCCATCCCCATCTCTCCCTCTCTCTCTCTTTTCAAAAAAATTTTAAAATCGGGTAGGCCCTTACTTTTGAAAAAAAAAAAAAGAGTCAAGTACGTGATGACGCAACGTGAATTAAGAAATAAAAAAAACGTTTGAAGAACAATAAAAAAAAAAAAAGGATCCCTTTCCGCTTTTGGGTACGGGGCCCTGGAATAAAAAAAAAAAAAAAACCCGAAAAAAAACAGGGGGGGGGGGGGGGGCAACGATCCAAAAAAAAAAAAAAGAAATGCGAGAAATTTTTTTTTTTTACTTTTTGGTAAAAAAAAAAAAATTAAAATAATAAATTGAATAACTTTTAATAATAAAAAAAAAAAAACGTGGAATTAAATAACGAATGCAAAGCAATTAATGTTGGCAGCCATGACGTGGAAATAAAATAGGAAAAAAAAAAATTTTTTTTCTCCCCTGTCTGCTTTTTTTCTTTTTTTCTTTTTTTAATTTAATTTAATTAACTTTGAATTATTAAATTCTATAAAAAACATATAAAATATTATTAATGTTGATAATAATAATAATAATAATACTAATAATGATAATGATGATGATGATGATAACAAAAATTATAGTTTTTTTCCTTTTTTGTTAAAAAAAAAAATCACAGTCCATATATCTATATATATTTTATCACTCTTTTGACTCTTCCCTTAACTCTCTCTCTCTCTCTCTCTTCGTATACTTTATAAAAAAATAGAGAGAGATTGAGAGAGAGAGAAAAACCCGAAAATAAATTTTTTAATAATAAATAATGATATCAAATACAAACGACGCGTTTGAAAAACTATTTGTAAGAGAGAAAAAGAGAGAGAGAGGGAAAAAAAACATATTTATCTATATTTATAGCGTTTGAATTGACACGATAAACATTTTTACGCTATAAATATAAATAAGGTAGTTTATAGCATTTATTAACGAGAAAATATAGAGAGAGAGAGAAAAAGAGAGAGAGAGAGAGACAAATATACGCACACGCGCATTTATTTATTTATTTATTTATAGCGTGAGAATAATAAAAAAAAAAAAAACTCGCGACCTCCCTCCTCTCTCTCTCTCTCACTTTTCATTTTTTCGTTGTCTCCTGCTTATTTATTTATTTATTTTTTTTTTTGGAATGTGAAAAATAAGAAGAAGCGAAAAAACAATTATTATTATTATTATTATTATTTGTTTTTTTAAATATCATTTTTCATTTTATTCGTATCAGAAAAAAATTTTTTTTTTCCCTTTTTTTGTTTGTTTATTCGTATTAAATTTAACGTTTTTTTTCACATTTATCAAAAAATATTATTATTATTATTATTATTATTATTATTATTATTATTATTATTATTATTATTATTATTATTATTATTATTTCTTCTTCTTACTTACGCACTTCTTCACGCAAACGCACAGTGAGATTTTAATATTAGTTATTATTATTATTAAAAATATATCGCGTTACGTTAATTTTATATCGAAAAAAAAAAAAAAAAATTTCCGCGTATCTATATAAATATTTTTTCCATGATATTAAAATACGAGTAAAAAAAAATTTATAGCGTAAATGATGATAATGATGATAGACTATAAAGTTGCTATAAAATAAATTAATAATAATAAAGACGTATAAAAAAAAAAGGGGTTTTGAAACAAAAGTAAAAAAACTCTTCTCGCAAAAACTTTTTCTTATTTTTTTTTTAAAATGTTAATTAATTGACGATGTTAATTTATCGTCGTGTCATCAGACGTTTGAAATTGTTTTTTTTTTCTTTTGCTTTTTTTTTAAAGCGCTATAAAAAAAAAAAAAAAGTTTTTTTTGTTTAATGTAATAAATACGAAAAACTTAATAGAACGCGTAAAAAAAAATTTTTTAAAGACTATAAAAAACTATACGTGTTATTACTTTAAAAATTTATAGCGTTTTAATTTATAGCGTTTCGTAAAAACTTTTTGCTATAATGATGCTTTAATGACGTAACGATCGAAAAATCGTAACAACAACAACAATAAAAAAAAAAAATTAATCATCATCATCATCATCATCATCATCTGTTTCCGTCGGAAATGACGTGTATATATCAAACAAAACAATTATAAAAAATTCAACGATAATAATAAAATAAAATGAGGGGAAAATTTCTTTTTTCTTCTGCCACTTTAAAAAAAAAAAAAATCGTTTTGCGGTTTTCTTTTATTACGCTTTACCTTTGAAATTATTTAAACATTCTTTAAAGAAAAAAATTAATTCAAAAAAAAAAAAAAGAGGGTATATCAATCTTGAACTGGGGGGGGGGAGAATGGGGGGGAGAATAAGTCAAAAAAGAAAACCGAGAGAGAGAGAGAAGAAAGGTAAAGTGAAAGAGAAAGCGAGAGAGAAAGAGAAAGGAAATGAGAGTGAAAAAGGGTTAGAAGGGGAGAAAAAAAAAATAAAAAGTTTTTTTTTTTTTTTTTTTTTTATTAAACGAAGAGCAGAAGTTGAAAAACGAGAAGTTAGTAATTTTATTATCTGAAAAAAAAAAAATTTTTTTCCATTGAAAAAAAGGAAAAAAGGAGGAAAAAAAGGAAAAAAAAAATTGTTAAAGACGTAGTAGAAAGAAGAAGAGGTAAAAAAAATTTCATTAGATCATGCAAATGACTACTACTCGAAATCGAATTTTTTTTTCTCCCCTCCTACCTTCCTCCCTTTCCTTTTCCTTTTTTTTTTTTTAATTTTCGTCGTGGCATAAGACTTTGTAAAATCATCATCATAATCATTATTCATATTTAATAAATAAATAAATAAATAAATAATGATTGTTTATTATTATTATTATTATTATTATTATTATTATTTTGAAAAGGTTGCAAAACAAATAAAATAAAAAAGTTTCAAACGAGTTCGTTAAAATTTTTTTTAAACGATAAATATAAGAGATTTATAAATTTAATTAAATTTATTATTATTATTATTATTATTATAACGGAAGGATATTGTTGACGGTTTCCGGTTTAAATGCCGGATGACCCGATAAAATATTGTTATAATTTTTTTTTTTTTTTAAATCCAAAAAATTTTATTCCGTTTTTATTATTAAACGAAATTTTCAACAAACTAAAAAAAAAAAAAAAACTTGAATTTTAAACTTTAACGTATTTATATATTAAATTCTTTTATTTATGTAAAAAAAAAAGAAAAAGGTTTTTCCATAGAGTAAAACTTTTTCTTATTCTCTGACTTCCTCTCTAACTCTTTCTCTCTCTCTCGTCTTTATTTCCGGTCATGTTGTTTTCCTTTTGAATTTTCTTTTCAAAAATATCTTTTCACTTTTTTATTTTGTTGAATTACATTGAAAAAGGATTCGTTAAGAGAAAGTAAAAAAAAAAAAAAAAAAGGGACAAACGACAAAACAAACGACAAACACTTCGACAAACTACAATTAATTATCATTTCTCACCTTGTAAAATTACGTAAAAAGTTTTTTTAAACTTCGATTCATAAAAGAATTATACCAAAAAGTAAAAATTATTAAAATATTTTTAAATGTAACTTATTACAATTACCGCCCTCCCTTTTTCACTTCCCCCTTTCCCGAAAACCTTTTCTCCTCCTCCTTCTCCTTCTTATCCTTTTCCCTTTTCTGTATAAAACAAACCTAAACCTAATTCAAAATTTAAACACCATTAAGTAAATTATAAAATCTCGAAAAAGGTTACGTTGAACGACGACGACGACGACGACGACTCGACAAACTTTAAACGATATTTAAAAAAAATTTATTTTAACGTCGTGGCATTAGAAAGGATTTTTATTAAGCGGTGATTTAACCTTATTCGGAAAAATTTGTTATAAATATAAAAATGAATATATATTGAATAAGGAGAATTGATGGGAAATGGATAAAAATGATTAAAAAAAAAAAAAAATATTTGACAAACGTGGAAGCAGAAAAAAAGAAAGAGACAGTGTGAGTGAGAGCCAGAGAGAAAGACGAAGAAAAGTGAAAAGAAAAAAAAGTAAAATCGTTATTATTATCGCAATGGTTTTTCATTTAGTTTTTACAAATTATTTAAAACTTATAAAAAAAAAAAATGACATCAATTCTACTTCCACGTTTAAAAAACTTAATTTTCAAATTATTTTCTAACTTTTATATGTTTCGACGATTTCTACCCAACATTATTTGTTTCCTGTCGCAGCAAAAAAAAGTTAGAAATTTTTTAAAGTTAATATCGTGTCGCGCATTGTGCTCGTGTGCGTGTGTTCGTGCGTAACGCAAAATAGTCTATCGATTTATATAAAAATATTTTCATCCCTTCACCCAAAACATATGCATATCCTTTAAATCCCCCCCTCACGAAAAAAAGGAAAAAAGGAAAAAACCGCCGACAGTTCCTTTGACATTTAACACCGAGTATCATTTCCATTTTTTTTTTTTTTTCTATGAACTCGTTTCAACCAACCAACCAACCGACCAATCAACCAACACTCCGATCCGGAAGAAACCGGAAGTAAAAGGAAAAAAAGGAAGGAAAGGAAAAAAAAAGGAACGGACTTTGAAAAAATAAATCTTTTTTTTTTCCCCCGTCCCCTCCTCCCTCTTATTTAAAATCCCAAGAAGTCGATAAATATTTTTTTTTCTTCTCAGACTCAAGTAAAAAAAAAAGAAAAAAAAAGGAAAAAAGGAAGGAAAAAAGGAAGGAAAAAAGGAGGAAAAAAAAATCATGTCTCAACCAATCAAAGGAAATTTGCCATTCAATTTTATTTCCGATAATTTTATCCATTAGTATAAAAAACGTTATGGAAAATTGATTTCATTTATTTTAAAACTGTAACCAAAAAAAAAAAAAGGAAAAGAGGAAAATTGTTTTTCCTTTCTCTCTCTTTCTCTCGTATCGGGAATAATATTATTATTATTATCATTCGATTCCGTCTCGCGTGTAGCAGTCACAAATTAATGACGTAGTAATAAAAAAAAATTTGACGTCATCATCGTCAAAAAAAAATACCGGAAATACTTTCTTTTTTTTTTTTTGTTTTTTTTTGTTTTACTTCCTACGAATTCATTCCACCTTTTTTTCGACGTAAATTTATCTTACGTTTTAATCTTTTTTTTTTCTTTCTACCTTCCCCCTACACATTTTCGTCTCATCATTTCTCCAGTTTTCTCCAGTTTTTTTCCAGAGAAAAAAAAAAAAAGGAAAAAAAGGAAAAACGTAAAACAGATGCAACGCGTTTTAATAAATAAAAAAATCTATTATTTGCGAAAGAAAAAAGATAATTTTTTTTTTTTTTTGCCTTGTCTTCTGCTTGCAAAGTTTTTACACGTGGAATTTGAAACGAGTGAATGATTATAATGATAATAATAATAATAATACTAATAATGATAAGTCACAATTTTTTTTTCCGTCGGTGACTTTTTTTTTTCCTCTCGCAGTCATTCTTTTTTTCAGACGGGGGGAAGGGGAGTAAAAGGTAAAGAAGAGTAAAAGAAAAAATTTATATTTACGAAAGAAAAAAGTAAAAAAAAAAAAAAACTAGAAAAACTGGAAAACTGGAAAACATTTTTTTATATCAGTGAAAAACCGTTTCCAAACGGGTTTTCCTTTTTTCCTTTTTTTCCTTTTTTCCATTTTTTCCTTTTTTTTCAAATGGAAAAAAAAACTAACTAAATAAAAATTCGCCTAAATTTTTTATTAGAAAAAAAAAAAGAAAAAAAAAAAGAAAAAAAACGCTCAACGTAAAATGACGATGAAAAAAATTTAATTTTTTATTTTTAATAAATTCATCTTAGAATTTTTTTCAAAAGAGAGAAAGAAAGAAAAAAAGAGGGGAAACGCGTACGTAGAAATCGCGTAACGTAACGTAACGTGTAACGTAAGGAGAAGGGAAAGTAGAGGGTTTTCAAATTACTGCAACGTAGGTTTTTATTTTTTAAAAAAAATAATAAAAAAGAAAAAAAGAGAAAAAAAGAGGAAAAAAAAAGGAAAAAAAAAACGTAATTTGAATGGTATAAAACACATGATAATAATAAAAAATTAAATTCATTTTACATTTCACTCTCGTTTTTTTTTTTTTTTTTTTTTTTTTCGAGTAAAAAAAGGAAAACTCCGAGCATGAATACATACGACCGTGATTTAAAATTTAATGGATTTATTGTCCAAAAATCTTTTCCAAAGAAAGATTTTCTTTTTCCTTTTTCTCCTCGACAAATGCCATCGAGAAAAGTATAAAAAAAAAGAAAAAAGAAAAGTGGAAAAAGAAGAAGAAGAAATCCGGATAATAATAATAATAATAATAATAATAATAATAATAATAATAATAGTTTATATATATTATATAACTTTTTAAAATATTTTTCCTTATCATTTCCGTAAAACGCGCGTGCAAAAAAAAACTTTTTTTTTCAACAATGGGAATGCAATTCAAACGAACGAACGAACGAACGAACAATGGTTCCAAAAAAAAAAAAAACCAAAGCGCCATTTCCAGTAAATTTATTTAAACGACTTTCGCATTTATTTCATTCATTCAACGTCATCGATTAAATAATAATAATAATAATAATAATGATGATGATGATGATGATGATAAAACTTTCGAAATTTACACACACACACACACACACCACTTTTTCATAATATTTTTAGTGTTTTTAAACAAAAAAAAAAAAAAAAAAAATTTCTCCATATTTTTTCTTTTCGAAATAAATAAGAAATTTTTCTTTTAAGGAGAGGGATAGAAGGGGAAGAGGAGGGTAGGGGGAGGTAAGAAAACTCCTTACAAATAATGAAAAAATTTTCCCCCTCGCCGAAATTGGTTTTTATATTTTTTTTTCTTTTAGTTTTAAAAATTTAGTAAAGAAAAAAATAAAAAATGGCGGAGGAGAGAGGAAGGAAGAGGGGAGGGGGAAAAAAAGAAAAAATCTTTCTTCTTGTCACCCTTAAAAAAAATTTTTTTTTTATGTAAAGGGGTAGCAATAAAAAAAAAAAAAAATTAAAACGGAAACGAAAGTGAAATAAAAAAAAAATTTAAAAAAAAAAAGAAAATTTTTTTTTTTCTTTTTTTTTACGGTCCGTCAAACAAAATGATATATAAATCATGCAAAACGTAATGGAATAGAAAACAAACAAACAAACAAACGAATAAAAAATAACAATAACAACAACAACAAACGAAACGCAAACGCAAACAAACAAAAGAAAAATTAAAATAAATAAACATCATTTTCTTACTACAACCACTACAAAACTACAACAATATAAAGTTTTTTTCCTTTTTTCTAAACTAATTAAAATAAATTTATTTTTATTAACTAATCCTTCTCCTCCTCCTCCACCCCCTTCTTCTTCTCTTTTTCATCTTTATCTTCCTTTTCTTCTGACACGAATTTTTTTATATTTTTTTATATTTTATTTATTTTATAAACAAAAAAACAAAAAACACGCAAATCTCATTTAAAAAAAATAAATAAATAAATTTTTTTTGTTTAACCGAAAGTTAAATGTTATTATTTTCTATTCGTCGATAAATTTTCCCCATCACCCTTCCCCTCTCTTCTCCCCTCCAAAAAAGAAAAAATATTCGGGACATTCATAAAAACTTTTCTTTTTTTTTTTTTCTTAAAATTTAAAATATAAAAGTTATGAAAAAAAGAAAAAAAAAGAAAAAACAAAAACAATTTTTTCGTTTTCTTTTCTCCAGCGATTTATTACTTTTCCATCTTCTTCTCCTTCTTCTTCTTCGTCGTCGTTATGTTTTTAAATAAAATCTCAATTTAAACTTTTTTCCTTTTTCTATTTCCTTTCATTTCCCACCCACTCCCCTCCCCCCTCCCCCCGAAAAAAAAAATTTTATATGTATGTGAAAAATAAACGTGCGATAATGATTTTTTCATTTCATCCATTTCCAAAAACTTTTTAATTCCCCTCCCCCTTCCCGTATGTTGCTACCACGACAACGAAAACTTAAAAAAAAAAAACGTATTCGGTAATAGAATAAAAACCGTGAGAAAAAACCGTGGCAGGAGAAAACAAGAGTGCAAAAAAACGTTTAGAGATTTTTTCTTCGATTCGGTTTTTTAAATATTTATCATAAAAAAAAAGAAAAAAGAAAGAAAAAATAGAATTTTTTTTTTTTTTTTAACGACCGGAAACGTTTCCGTTTACGAGCCGTTTCCGTTTTAAAAACATTTAATAAGAAATCGTTTTTTTTTTCTCAAGAGTGTATTTACCTACAAACGTATAACAAACAAACAAAAAGATAATATTTATTTATATATATACATAGTATTTTTATTTTTTTCATTTTCATTCGAATGGGAGAGACAAAGAGAGATAAAAAGAGAGAGAGAAAGAGATGGGAAAATTAAGTTAACTATTGCTTGAGAGAAAAAAAAAAAAAATTTATATTCAGTATAAGTTTATATAATAATAATAATAATAATAATAATAATAATAATAATAATAATAATAATAATAATAATAATAATAATAATAATAATAATAATAATAATTTCCTTTTTTGAATATTTAATGATCTCTTTGAATCGTTTACATGCATATACATATATATTTTTTTTTCGTTTTTTGTAAAAGCGGCGAATCGATTTTTTTTTTTTTTTTTTTTTTTTTTTTACATAACTAAATTCATTATGTATATATATAAAAATAAAATATCGAATTCAAATTATTAATAATAATAATAATTATTATCATTACGTTACGAACGAAAAGAACGTTCCTTCGGGATATGTGAGATAATTTAAAAAAAAAAAAAAATCCCTAGAATTACGTCCCACCGTCGGCGTCGTCTCCTGTAAAAATCATTCGGACAATTCGTTTCGAAAAAAATGTTCGAGAATTTTAAAAAAGCCGATTGTGTGTGTGTGTGTGCGTGGTGACATCATCATCGCATCGAAAATGTCGGAGAAACAGAAAGAAAAAGAGAGAGAGATATGGAGAAAGGGAGTGAGGAATAGGGAGAGAAAGATACGTAGGAAAAGAGAAAGCGGGAGAGAGTCAGGAAATATGCAGAAAGAGAAAGAGAAAGAGAGAGAGAGAGAGGGGGAGGGAGATATGTAAGAATAGGGGTAGAGAGAGAGAGAGGGAGAAGGAGATATGTAAGAATAGGGGTAGAGAGAGAGAGAGAGAGAGAAATTCAACTGGAAAATCAAACGAATCCTTATTTTCTTTTGTCTCAAAACGAAAAAGATTAAAAACTTAGGAAATTTTACATTCGTGAAACAACAACAACAACAACAATAATAATAATAACGTACAACTCAAAGATAAAACAAATTGAAAATGACCACATCAAACGATTCCAACAATTTAAAAAAAAAAAAAAAAAAAACGTGGCATTCAGTTTTTTAAAAAAGCTTAAAAAAACGAACAAACAAACAAACAAACAAACTTTCAACGCCACGTGTTTCTTTTGCGGTTTACGACGACAACGCGTTCGGTTTTAGATTTTTCTCACGTGAGAAAAAAAAAGAAAAAAGGAAAAAGAAAAAGAAAAAAAAGAATTTTCCAGATTTTTCGGGGTTTTAATTAATAATACACACTTCGTAATAACTAATCGTCTTATTTTTATAAAAGTGATGCATCATCATTATCATCATCATCATCATCATCATCATTAACCGCAAAACTCTTTAGTTAATATAATATTTTATTAAGTTAACGACGGTACAAAAAAACCTTTTCAAGTTAAAATTGAAAATTTTTCACGTTTAAATCCTTTTCCAGAAACGGGAGCGAAAAGAAAGAAAGAGAGAGGATGGGGGAGGGAAGGAGAAAGAGAAAGAGAGAGAGAATAAAAAAAAAGAAGGAAAGAATGAGTAAAAGTTTTTTCCAACCTCTCCTCTATAAATTATTTATATAATATTTTTGGCATAAGTATATATATATATAAACTTATAATGTTACTTTCAGCAACGCCGTGGATTTTTCAAAAACAATACGAATTTAACTTTAAATTTTAAATCTTTTTTGTTTTTTTTTTTTTTTTTTTTTTTTGAGTTAGCGCCACCCATCACCATCACGAACACCTTTCAAATCCCTCTTACCATCCGCCTCCCTCCGCCCGCACCCCCCCAAAAAAAAAATATGAATTTTTAACAATTGCGTTAGAATGAAAAGGAAGATGAAAAGAGAAAGAGATAGAGAGAAAGAGAGAGTAAAAATTTTCATTCGAAAACGAAAAAGAAACGTAAAAAAAAAAAAAAAATTTTTTTTTCTTAATTATTAATTCATCGTATACGTGAAAACGACCTGGAAATAGAATTTATAATAATAATAATTATTATTTGTCTTTTTACATACGTCCATGCCGTACCTTTCAAAACTAATACAATTTAATTATTATTATTACTATTATTATTATTATAGTTTTTAATATTTGTCCAGGTTTTTACAAAAACCTCAAACAAGGAGGAACCGTCGCCCGGCTGGAATGAAACGTTTCAATGTAAAAAAAAATTATTAATTAAAATTATACATAAATAATGCTCTTTTTTTAATCATTTTCTTGCAACGAACGAGTCGGAAAAGGGTGAGAGAGAGAGAGAGAGAGAGAGAGAGAGAAAGTGAAAAAAAAAGAGAGAAATCGTAGAAAGTTTCGGACGTAAAAAAATTTTTTTTTTTTAAATTTTGACACGTTCCTACAACTAAGAAATGTAATTTTACGTCGGTTAAAGAAAAAAGAGAGAGAGAGAGAGAAATAAAACAAACAAACAACCGACAAACAAGAGATAAACAAAAAATTAAAAATTTTGTTGTTTGTTTCCCCTCCTCCTCCTCAATCTCCTCACCATTAACCCCCTCCCCATCTTTACCTCACACTTTTTCTTCTCCTTTTTAAATTTTATTAAAGTTTTTTGAAAATTAATTTTTTTTTTTTAAAGAAAAACTAAATGTTTTTCCTCTTCCTCTCTCTCTCTCTCTCTCTCTCTCTCTCTTAAGTATTTTCTCTCGACAACTTTTACTACCTCCTTCCTTCTCTCTTTCCTCTCCCCCTTTCCCCTTCCTTCCTCCACTAAAAAAAAAAAAAAAAAAAATAAAAATTGAATAATCCAAAACTTAAAATAGCAAAAAAAAAAAAAAACAAACGTTTTAACAAGTTTTTAAAGAGAATTAAAGCAAAAAAAAATTTTTTTCTTTCTTTTTTTTTTGCTTTAATTAAATTTTTTTTTTCTTTTCCGCAAAATGAACGGCAGCAAAATTCAAAAAAAAAAAAAAAGACAAATTTTCTTTTTTCTTCATTCTCTATGAATTGCATCGGAAAAAAAAAACAAAAAAAAAAGATTTAAATTTTTATCTTTTTTTTTCTTTTTTAAAAAAAAACTTTTTTTCTTCTTCCACGTTTCTTTTTTTTATTTTGTTGAAACATATTTATGTTCGAATTGCACGCATAAAAAAAAAAGAAAAATACTTTTAAAATTTATTACTTTACTTTATGTGAAGGAGAGATGAAAAAGAAGAAAGAACAAAAGAAAAGAAAGCAAAAAAAGAAAAAAAAAAAGAAAAAAGAAAACTTCTTCGTATGGAAAACAAGTTAAAAAAAATTTTTATTTTTTACCCTTCCCCTACCCTTTTCTACCCCCGCGTTTTCCTTTTATCGCCATTACACCGCCGATACCGCCATCATTCACCACCGCCGAATAAAAAAAAACTTTTCGAAAAAGAAAATAATTTTTGCGGTGCGGTTTTGTCACTACCAGATTTTTTTTTTTTATTTAAAAAGAATGATAAACATATAAAGGTAGGAAAAGAGTCAAAGGAAAAAAAAATAAAAAAATAAAAAAAAGGTTTTTTCCTTTTTTTTTTTTTTTTGTTTTTCCTTTTTCCAATTGAAATCGAACGAATATTCTAGAACAATAATCCAGTCAAAAAATGTGTCTGTCATAGACAGATTAATGATTGAGATCTTTACGCGTCTGGATTTTGGCCAGATACATTTCAACACAAAACTACTTTTTCTCTTTAACGGTTAAACATTTTCTCTCTCTCTCTCTTTTTTATTTCAATTTTTCCTTTTTCTTTTTTTTTATGACTGGATTGATTTCTCTTTCTCTTTTTCTCTTTCTCTCCGTTTTGAATTAAATAAAAATACAAAGGAAAAAAAGGAAAAAAAAGAAAAAAGGAAAAAAAGTTGTTAGTGAGAAAAGGTTTTACATAAAATTTCAACAACAACAACAACACTTTCTTTGTTCCCTATTTTAAAAGCTCGCGCGCACTCCTCCCTCCTCCTTCTCTCTCTCCCCATCAAAAAAAAGAAAAAAAAAGTTAACTTCGGACGTGAAAAATAAACTAATAAGAGAGAGAGAGAGAGAAAGAGAGAAAGTGAAAGTGAAAAAGAGAGAGAAAGAAAAGAATAAAAAGCACAGAAGGAATAAAATAAAACCGACGAAACTGGATGGAAAAAATTTTAAAGCGAAGTAAAAAAAAAAAAATTCAAAATCAATTCCAATCAAATTTTAAATTTCAATTTAAAAATTAAATTAAGAATTTTTCTTCTCTCCCTATCTCACTTAACCCCCCCACTCTCTCACTCCCCCTGCCCTCTCTCTCTTACATTCTTTCATTCTTTAACGCTTTTTTTTTTTTTTAAAACTCATTTCTCGTACATTTTTCGGCCCTCGAAGGAAAGAATTTTTTTTAAAAATAATAATAATAATAATAATAATACGTTCACGCGTTCGTATGTATTACGTTCGTGCGTACGATGCGTACGTTTTACGCGTGCGTAATTAGATTTTTTTTTCTAAAGCGAAACGAAATCGCCTTGAAAAATTTTCCGACTTTTTTTTTTTTTTACCGGGTTTCCTCCGTCGGAAAACCTCATTTGAATCGGTTTTAAATATTTAATTTTACTACTTTTTCTCTTTCCTATCTCCAGGAAATCTTCTCCAGATCTTATTAGTTTAAAAAAAATATATATATATATATAGTTTTAAACTTTCGCTGGAGACTTTTAAATATTAAATATTAACAACGTGAAATGCGAAAAACTTTTTAACGAGTTCGTTCTTTCGTTCGCTCGTCGTGACGTTTTCCTTCAAACCCCCCCCCCTCGCGTTCGCACAAAAAAAAAACAATAATAATAATAATAATAATAATAATAATAATAATAATAATAATAATAATACGTAGGGATCAATTACCGTAAAAATAATTCCGGATTTAAAAAAAAAAAAAAAAAATTTTTTTTTTCCATTTGTTCGGAATGGGCAGAGTCGATAAGAAATTTTCACTGACGTGAAATTATGACCTGGAATAAAAAATTCTCCCAAAAGAAAAACATTGAGAAGGAAAAAAAGTGGCAAAAAAGGTTTTTCCTTTTTTCCTTTTTTCCTTTTTTTCCGATCGTCACAACAACAACAACAACAACAACAACGTTCCACACGGTACATTTACCACCATTTTGACGTAAAAAAAAAAAAAAAAAAAAATAAGGACAAAAGATTTTATGGCGGTCGTTATATAGAAGTTTTTTGCATATTTAACGGTTGTTATCGTGTTGATAACCTATCGAAAACTGTTGTTGTTGTTGTTGTTGTTAGGCCGGACGCGGTTGTTTACCCGACAATTACGACTCACCATACGTACGACTTTTGACTTTGACGTCATCACATTAAAAAAAAATAAAAAAAAGTTTCCTTTATTTATTTATTTAAGGTACGACGATGACATAGAAAACATGCCCCTCAAAATTTCTATCAACAAATTTATAATTTATACGTATTCGTATAAATAAATAAAAATTTATTTATTTATTTATTTTTTAAAATAAATATCATCACGTGAAATAAAAAATAAAAAAAATAAAAATTACATTTTTTTAATTTAGTTTGAAACGAAATAAATTAAAGCACACAAACTTAAATCACAACGATCCGCCATATTTTTTTATTTTTTTTAAGCTAAAAAAAAAAAATTTTTTCTTTCGATGTAAAGAAAAAAAAAATTTCGAAATAAAGTGAATGAAATAAAAAGAAAAAGAAAAAAAAAGGAAAAAAAAGGAAACAACTTTTCCCCCTCCCTCCCTCTCCCACCACTCCGACGGCCATTCGTTTTTTTTTTTTTTTCTTTTCCTATCCATCGACTCCCTTACCCCCTCCCTCCTCCCTCCACCCTTCTCTCCTCGCGAAAAAAAAAACGAAATAATCCTTAAAATTTCCTTTTAAGAATTGCTGACTTTATTTTCTTATTTTTTTAAAAACAAATTTTCAAAGGAGGAGGGAGGTGAAGGGGAGGCTGTGAGAAAAGCGGAAAGGTTGAAAGGCAACGAAATGCGTGGGGGGAGAGGTAAAGTAAAAGGTTATATAATATTTCACTTTTTTTTTTGCGGTACGCCAAAAATAAAAATAACCAATTAAACATCACACGACAACGAGAACGACAACGACAACACTCGAGTTTAAAGTACGGTTTTAAATAAATTTTTTTAAAATTGTGTTGTAGTGTCACGCACTACAACGTGACGATTATTCGATGACACTACAACAAAACAACAAGAGGTTTTATTTTATTTTTTTTTTTTTTTCGTTATTGATACATACGATTCGGAAAAAAAAAAAAAAAATTGTCCAGATGATGACACGAATAACGACGACGACGACGGACGGGAAGTTTGAAACCGGAAGGCGTCACATGCGAATGATTGAAAGATACCATGTAAAAATGTATTCAAAAGAGAGAGAGGGAGAGAAAGAGAGAAAGGGGGAGAAAGAAAAAGAGAGAGAGAGGAAAAAATCCATTTTCGTGCGAAACCATGTGTAAAAATAGTTAGAAAAAGTCGGCATTCGGAAAAGTCCAATTGGAAAAACTTTTTTTTTTTTTTTTTTTCTAGTCTTTTTTATTTACTTTTCATTAAAGACAAAAAAGACTTTTTAAAAACTTGTTTCATCATCATCCTCATCGTCATCGTCGTCGTCGCCATTTTCTTTTTTTTATTTAAATAGTCACGTTAAAATTACTTTTCTTTTTTTTATTTAAATAGTCACGTTAAAATTACTTTTCTTTTTTTTTCTTTTCTTTTCCTTTCCTTTCCTTCTTTTTTTTTTTTAAATAATTTATTTTTTAATTCTACCCGCAAAAAAAATTTTTTGTTTTTCTTTTTTTATTTTCACTTCTTTTTCTAATTCCACGTTTACGCCGCACACTTTTACATTCGAATCTTTTATATACATACATATATATTTTTATGATGGATAAAAGAAGGCGGTGTAAAAAAAAAAAAAAATGAAAGCGAGTAAAAAATTAAAAAAAAAGGAAAATTTTCATCGAGGGTAAAACGTACGGATGCGAATAAAATTTAATTTTCGACTTTTTAACAACGACGACGACGACTTCCCCCCTTCTACCTTTCGCACTTTCCCCTCTCCCTCTACCACTCCCTTTCTTTCCCCTTCACTTCAAAATGCAAAATGATTACAAAAAAAAAAAAAAAAATTAATTAACAAAATCTACCACAAATATTGACTCGCGTAATTAATAATTACGATGATGATGAAAAAAAAAAATTCACGTTTGATTTCTTTTTCCCTCTATCCCCCCACTTGAACCCCCCGTCCCCCCATTCTCAAACGGTTCATTTACGCGAAAACAATGATAACAAACTATATAATGTTGTTTTACAAAAAAATCTTAAAGTCACCGTCGTCGCCGCCGTCTCATCATTGTGGCGGATTAAAAGAATTTTCCTTTTTTTTTTTCTTTTTGTTTTTTCGTTTTAAAATCCTTCCCTCGCTCTCCTTTAATCCTTTACGATAATTTTTCACGAACCTTTTTAACAACCTTTCGAGGCCTTCAAATACAACCCGTCCGTCGTCGTCATCGTCACCGTCATCGTTTTGGATTATTAAAAACTAAATCATAAATAATTCATATCGAATATGAAATCACTACAACTCAGCAGCATCTCTCTCTTTCAACTTAAGCTTAAGATTCATCTCTTTAAAAAAAAAAAAAAATTTTTTTTTTGAAAGATTCGTATTAAAATTGACGTCTATATTATATATTGCATTTAAAACGCGTACTGACACGGTGGCACGCGCACACTCGCACTTTTATATATATACTCAATTTAATATTTTTATATTCATAGAAAATTATTTTTATTATTATTATTATTATTATTTTCTCTTTCTCTTTTTTTTTTTTTTTTCATTTCACACGATATCGAATTTTCTTAAGCTGTTTTCATTTTTTTCCCTCCCCCTTCCCTTTCCTTTCTTTCCTTTCTTTTCCTTTTTTTTTTGTGCAATACATAAAACAAAAAACGGTTAAATTATCGGGTCGTGTAATATATATAAATATTATAAAAAATTTAAAATGATGGAAAATGTTTTTTCAATCTTGAAAAGGAAAAAAAAATTTAAAAAAAAAAAAAAATTATTGTTTTTTATAAAAATAAAAAAATTCAAATTATACATATTTTTCTTTCCCCCCCCCCCCATTTAAAATTCGAAGAGAGACAGAGACAGAGAGAGTGAGAGGCAGAAAGAATGGGAGAAACGGGGAGACAGTGAAGGAGGTGTAAAAACAATGAATGGTTTTCTCAAAAAAATGAAAATGGAAAGAAAGAAAAGTAAAAAGAGATAGAATTAGGAGAGAAAGAGAGAGAAAGAGAGAGAAAGAGAGAGAAAGAGAGAAAGACAGAAAGAGAGAGAAAGAGAGAAAGAGAGAGAGATAGAGAGACATAGAGCTGGAAGAAAAAAGGAAAGAGGCGAAAGAAAAAAAGTGAAGAAGGTATCAATGAAAGGTTTTCTCGTAAAAAGAAAATAGAAAGAAAGAAAGGAAAAATGGTAAAAAGAGATAAAATTAAGAGAGAGATACCTGAAAGAAAATGGAAAAGAGGGAAAAGAAGGAGAGAGAGAGAGGGAAAAAGAAGCCGAAAAAAGGAAGACTGAGATAAAAAGAGAATGAAAGAGAATGAAGAAGGTAACGACGAATAATTTTCTCGTTAAAAGAAAATAGAAAGGAAGAAAGATGGAGGAAGAAAAAAAAAGGAATGAGAGGAAAGAAAGAGACAGAGAGAGAGCAATAACGAGGAATGGTTTTTACTTGAAATGAAAATGGAATGAAAGAAAGAAAGAAAAGGAAAGAAAAGCAAAAAGAGATAGAGTTAAGAGAGAGAAAGAAAAAGTGGGAAAAACCGTTAGTAATACACACTCACACACGCACGCACGCACGCACACATGACTGCCACGTTATTCTCTACAAGTACACAACGACAACATCAACTCTTATTATTCATTAATTATTAAAAACCTATTTTAAACAATATTTTTAGTCATTAAGAAAAGCCCTAACAGTTTTCCAACAGGAATATTTAATTTTATATAATAACAACAACAACAACAACAACAGCAACAACAGTATTTTTCATCAAAATTTAAATTTTCTCTTTTCTCTCTAATAGTATAAATGCAAAAAAAAAAAAAAAAACGAACTAAAAAGACAGAGAGAGAGTGTGTGTGTAAGAGAGAGAGAGAAGGCGAAAGAAACGACAGAAAAAAAAACAAAAACAAAATAATTCGATAAACGCATTCCAACATAATTGTTAATATATATATTAAATCAGTGTTACCAACACTTTTTTTTTTTTTTTAGAAAAAAAAAGTTATTAACGTTTCGTTCGAGGTCGGGAAAAATTTGGTTACGTCATAAATCATTTTACGGTATAAATTTTCATTTTTGTTTCTTCCTTGACTTCCGAATTTTATAAAAAAAAAAAAAAAAATTAAAAAATTATAGTAATCAGGTAAAAATGACGTTTTAGAGTGTTATAAAATCACTTCCGACATTTTTTTTTTTTTTTTTTTTATTTCACTTTCTACTGACTCTCGAAATTCGTTGTAAATTTTAATTCGGTCCGCCATTATCAAGATTTGAATTTTCAATGAAGGCCAACAAAAAAAAGTTATGTTAACATTTTTTTCATGTAAAAGTGATTAAACATCGGAAAATTATTACAAAAAAAAAAAAAAAAAGAAAAAATTTTCGGGTCGAATTAAACGTGATAAAGGTCAAACAAATTCAATTCGACCGTGATAAAAAAAAAAAAAAAAATTTTTAAACAAAATGTCCGACCGGAAGGAATATGAAAAAGGAAAAAAAAAAAAAAAAAAAACTTTTCCGATTCGTTTAATTCGTCTTTACGAAAATTTTTCCGACTTTTTGATTAATCACAATGCTAATAATAATAATAATAATAATAAAACCAAAACTTCCTACCGAAAAAATACAACAACAACAACAGCCTCGGGCTAAAAAATTCAAAAAAAGTCAAAAATTATTAAAAACTTTGTTCGGATATTCATTTTCGCGCGGATTTTATTATCATTATTATCATCATCATTATCATTATTATTATCATCGCCGACGGATTTGATTTGGTTGTTTTTTTTTTTGCATTTACAGTAATAGCCACGAATAATTGCAAAAAAAAAAAATTTATTCCGTTTGTTTTTTTTTATTCGATCGAATTTTATACGACCGTACCAAACCGGGAGGGGGCGGGCGGGTGTGGAGGAGGGGAGGGGAGGGGAAACACATAAATTACGCGGAACACACACACACACACAAAAAAAAAATTATTATTAAAAAAAAAAAAAAAAAAATTTTAGGGCGCAACAACAACCAGAAAAGGTAAAAAATCTTTATCGGATTTAATTTTAATTATGGAAATTTTATTCATAAGCCTTTTTTGAAATTTATTCACCGTAATGGTGGCAAATGAAAGTAAAAAAAAAAAAAAAAACTAAATAAAAATGTACAAGAAAAAAAAAAGAAAACATACACAAACACACACACACGCACGCACGCACGCACGCGTACACACGCACGCTTCAACGCACTCACAAAATTTTAAATAATAATAATAATAATAATAATTTTATTCGAGATAAATAAATGTATAAAATAATTATCAATTATCACATTAAAATTCAAACGGTGTAAATTTTATCCAGGAAAAAGAAAAAGAAACAGAGAGAGAGAAAGACATAAAAACGCACACAGGCACACACAGAGAGACAGAGAGAGAAAGAGAGATACAACACACACGCACACACGCACGCACATTATTAGTAAAATCATCAAAGCCATGATGAAAATTTGCTGGAAAAGATTATAACGATGAGCGAAAAGGAAGAAAAGAAAAAATTACGAAAAGTAAAAAGACGTATGATAATTATTAATTTCGTAACCTAATTAAAATTTTCTTATAATTTGAAAAATTTATTAATTATTTACATTAATAATAAAAATGTCGATTTTTTTCTTTTCTTCCTTTTTTTTTTGTTAATAAAAATTAAATAATAAAATTTTTTTTTTTTTTGGAGTTTGTTATCTCGGAAAATTGTTATCGTGACTGTTTTCGTGACGTAATACGAAAAACTTACGCGTGTCAGTCACGGTAACCGCCGTTTCCATTACCACGCTTTTATTATGCCTTTTTTTTTTTTTCTCTGGAAAAAAAAAAAAATTTGACTCGTGCCCCCCCCCACGTACGACAATTTTTCAATCACTCTCTCTCTCTCTCTCTTTCTCTTTCTTTACATCTTCATTTTTTTTATTTTTTTAAATCTATTTTTTAAGCACCCGTCTACCGTTTTTTTCTTTTTCTTTTTTTTAATAAGAATTATAATTAATTAAAATAATAATAATAATAATTAACGATAATAATAATAATAATAATAATAATAATAATAATAATAATATAAAATCTGGAATAAATTTTTTCAAACGATAATAATACCGGAAGTAATAATTTTGAAATCTTGTTAGTCATTTTTAGACAAAACTTTGAAAGAGTCAATTTAATTAATTTAATACGTTTTATAAAAAAAAAACCGTTTCAAAAGGATGAGGCCTTTTTTTTTATAAAGAGAGGTTCTAGTAAAAGAGTTAACTTCGAAAAACAAAAACAAAAAATTAAAAAAAAGGCTGAAAAGAAACGAGAGAGAGAGAGAGTGTGTGTGTGAGAGAGGTTAAAAGTGAAATGAAAGATTGAAAGAAAATCACTTTTTTGTTTTTTTTTTGGAAAAAAATTTCCCCGGAGTAAAACGATTAAGATGTTCCAGGATTTCAATATAAAATTTAAAAGATACTTTCCCATCCTTTCCCCTCCTTTTCTCTTCTCCCCTCCTCCCGAAAAAACAAAAAAGACCTTTTTCCTGACACGACAAAAAAGTTTTTAATGATTGAAATACATAAAATAAACGCGTTGTAAATTATTTATCAAATTACCACGTAAATATTTATTATTATTATAATTATTATTATTACTATTATTATTAATCAACGTGAAAACGTCGTCGACGAGAGTGACGTCACGATAAAAAATTTTTTTTTACAAATTTCCATTATTTTTTGCCAACGAATGAAAAATTTCTTTCTATCTTCCTGTTTTTTTTTTTTTTTTTTTAAAAGGAAACCAGTACCGTTTTTCGATTACTTCCGGTCATTATAAATTATTTTATTATAAAAACCATCATCATCATCATCATTATGAAAAGGAGAAACGACGACTTTTCCTCTCCCTTGAGACAACAACAAAAAAAAAAAAAACTCGATTCAAAATATAATGGGATAAAAGTAAAAGTAAAAGTCGAAACTCGTTCCCTCCTCCTTGCATCCCTCCCTTTTCCAATCGTCGCCATATTTATTATTATTATCGTTAACAAAAAAAAAAAAAGGTAAACAAAAAAATCATTTGAAATTTAATTTAAAAAGAGGCCATTTACGAGTATAAATAATATATATATATATTTATATAAAAATTTCGTCTGCTATCGTCTGCTATCGGATTAATAAGAAAACGTGACTAAGTTTCAAAAAGTTCAAAATTCAAAATCATTTACCTGATTTTTCCCATTCCCCTTACCCCTTCCCCTTCCCCTCCCTCCCCTCATCTCCTTCTTCTCCTTCTTCATAATCATCATCATCTTTTTGTTTTTCTCTTTTGTCGTCGTCGTCGTCGTGTAATTAGAAAGAGAGAGAGAGAAAAAAAAACAACCATATTTTTAATACAATTTTTTGTTTAAATTATTTTTTCCCTCCATTTTTACCCGAAAAAATTTATTATTATTATTATATTTGTTGTTGTTATCGTTATCATTATTTATCGTCATCTTAACTATTATTATTATTATTATTATTATTAGTATTATCATCATCATCATCATCACAAATCACAACGACACATGAAAAAAAAAAAAAAAAAATGGGAAAAAGTCAATTGTCTTTAAGAAAAAAAAAAAAAAAAATTCATTTCCGCATTCTCTCATCTCCTCCCCGCCTCCCCCCCAAAAAAAAGAAAAGTGGTAATGTGGTGGTAGTATTAATAATAATAATAATAATAATAATAATAATAATAATAATAATAATAATAATAATAAAAGGAAAAAAAATTAAAAAAAAAAAAAAAAGGCGCGCGTTTTTCTTTTTTCGTATATGCGCTCGTTGTGTTGTTGTTGCAAAAAAAAAAAAAAGGAAAAAAACGTTGAGGATCTCCAGGATTAAACGTATTTAGTGTTTAGCTTATGTTGTATCGTCGTGTATCGTCGAGAGTTTTGTGAAAACTTCATTGATTGAACGGGCGGTGGTGCTTGCGAGCAGGCAAGCAAGCAAGCAAGCAAGGCAGCTTTTTTCTTCCGCCGACCTTTCTCTCTCTTCCACCGCCGTTTACTCCCGCCGCTTTCTCTCTCTCTCTCTCTCTCTCTCTCTTTCACTCTATCTACCCTCCTTAACCGTATATTCGAAGCTGCTGCTTATTTATCGGACCGGTGTTCCCCCTTTTACTAGACTCTGTTTACGGTGTGTGTACAGCCTAGTTAGTTTTTTTTTTCTAACTCGAATTTTTACGCTGTCGTAACAAACAAAAAAAAAAAAAAAGGAAAAAATCCGGGAAAACAATTTTCGTATTTTTTTTTAAAAAAATAAACGTGAGTGTTTGTCTGTCGCAAGTACTACCAATTATTTTATTTTATATTTACGGTTAATATTATTATTATTGATAACATTTTAGTGTTGTCTCTTGTTTCTTTTTTTAATTATTATTATTATTATTTAAATAATATTAATAATAATAATAATAATATTAAATATTTGTGTGTAAAAAAAAAAAAAATATTTTATTACAGTTTTTTTTTTTCGTTTGTTTGTTTGTTTCTTTGTTGTTTGGGTTTTATTAGAAGAGAGAGAAATAGAAAGAAAGAGATAGAAAAAAAACAAAAAGGAATTTCGACGTGGAATTAATAAATCGTGGTAATGATAATAATAATAATTTTTTTAATTAATTAATAAAAAATATTTTGAAATTTTTTAAACCCGTTGAAAACAAACAAAAAAATTTTTTTTTTTTTTTAATTAAAGAAAAATTTAATAATAATAATAATAATAATAGTTGAGTAATGAAAATTAAAAATTTTTTTTTTTTGTAAATAATGACGTCAGTTTTTTTTTTTTTTTTTTTTAAATAATAATAATAATGATTTCGTAGATGAAAACGAGAATTTTACCGTCGGTATTAAAAAAATTTTCTCGGTTTGATTTTTCCCGTTTGTTTTGAATTGTTTGTTATTGAAAAAAAAACAAAGCAACAATCGATAAATAATTTATAACTCGGATATTCAGTTTCATTATATTCATAAATATATATGTTTGTATTTATTCATTTGCGATTACCGACCGTTAAAGCAAACAAACGGACAAACAAACGGACTCGGTTTTTGAATTTTATTTTATTATTTTTTGTTTACATCAACAGGTAACTTAAAATTTTTTTTGTTTTTTTTTTTAATAATCATCCCTTCGAGATATTTATTTCATTTTTTTTTCTTTTTTTTTTTCGTGAAAAAAATTTAAATTTTGAATTTATTATTATTATTATTATTATTATTATTACTCTCTAGAATTTTCCACAACGATTCGAAGAACCGGCCCTCCCCCCCACATTTATTTATTTATTTATTTTTATTACTCGAGATTAACAACAACCGTCAACGACTCATAAGCTAAACAAAACAAAAATGACAAAAAAAAAAATTAAATTAAAAAATTTTCTTCTGCTTTTTTCCTTCCACCGCTTTTATTGTAAATTATTATTATTATTATCATTATTATTTATAAATTTGACAAAACAGTCAATCGCGAATTAAATTTTACATTCACGCCCAATAAATGATAATGATGATGACGATGATGATGATAAATAAATCAAAGTCGAATTTAACATCAATTTAAATAGAACAAATTTTATATTTTTCTTCTTATTCTTTTTCATTTTTCAACAACAAACACGTTAAACATTTTTTTTAAGCTTAAATTTCCCCCTCCCCCGCCACAAACACTCCCGTCGTTTGTATTGCTCCCAAAATTCCTGACTTTAAACGCGGAGATCCATAATTTTCCCCTATCAAAAAAAAAATTCAATAATATCTATACATGTTGATAATACGAATGAAACACGTAAAGTTTTACGTGCGTATAAATGCGACAAACGAACGAACGAACGAACAAACAAACAAACAAACAAACAAATTCCCTTATGAAAATCATACGTCGTCCATTTTTTGTTTTTTGTTTTCCCTGCCTGCGTTTTCCGTTGTTTTTCCGCGATTAAAATTTATTATTCAGATTCAATCGGTAAAACAAATCAAAATTATTACTTAGCCAATCAAAAAAAAAAAAAAAATTTTTTTTTTTAGCTCCAGCACGATAAAATATATATAGCGCTATATTTTTTGATATAGATACTATAAATCTTTCAATGAAATTTTGGGTTCGTCTATAAAAAAAAAAGTGCTATAAATTTTTTTTTATTTTTTCCATTCAAGGATTTTCGTTTGTTTATTTATTTATTTATTTTTATTTTTTGTTTGTTTGTAAATTGAATTTAATTACAATTTTAGTGCGAGTTCTATCGATATTATTATTATCATTTACTAATGCCACGACTGTATTATTCGAATAGTTAATTTGATTTATTATTATTACTATTTCTTTTCCTTAAAGAAATTTTTTTTTCTTTTTGCCACGATAAATTTCTTTCTTTCTCTTTTTCTTATTTTTGTTGTTGTTGTTGTTTTTCGCTTTCTTATTTTTTTTTCTTTTGTTATCCTTTTTAGACATTCCCAACAAAACAAAAAAAAAAAAAAAAAAATTTTTTTTGTAAAAAATCGATCCGGTTATAATCTTCTGCCACGATAAAATAAATAAAATCGTTTAATTATTACCGACGGTACTCTTATTATTACTTTTTTTTTGTTTGTTGTTGTTGTTGTTATTATTATCGCTCTTTCGTTTGTTTAGATTTGTTTTTCGACAAAAAAAAAAAGAATACAAAAAAAATTTTTTTTTAAACGTGGCACGAACGAACGAACGAACGATAAAAATAACGACAAAGACATTTTTTTGAACGGTAATCATTTTGTCTCTCTCTCTCTCTCTTTCTATCTCTTTCGTCTTTTCAAAAAGTTTTAAATTCGAATAATCCCAATTATTTAAAATCGAAAATTCACCATCAAAATTTAAATAATAATAATAATAATAATGATAACGATAACGATAATATTATGAAAGGTTACCACAACGGACGGGAAAAGAAAAGAAAAGGAAGGAAAGAAGGAAGGAAAGAGAAAAAAAGGAATGAAAAAGTCTTTTTACGATTAACTAAAAAAAAAAAGTTTCGGTTCCGACGACGATAATAATAATAATTCAAACAAAACAAAAATTAAAAAAAGAAAAGAAAAATTTATTTGTTATCAATGATTTTAACTCTGAGATTTCTTTCGTCCAAAGTTTTTCTCTCTTTTTTGTTCGTTTGTTCGTTTGTTTGTTTGTTTTGTTTGTTTTGTTTTTTTCTTTTTTTTTTTTGCGAATCGAACAACCGGTTTTTAAATAATAAAAACTTTCAACCTTTTTTTTTCCGTTCCTTTTTTGTTTTTCGTTAACCACACCAAAAAAAAAGGGCAAAAGAAATAATAATAATAATAATAATAATTAAATTCGATTTTGGTTAAAGCAAAAAAAAAATAAAAAGGATTTTTACTACTGCCACGATCGTTCGCAAAACATCGACGTAAAAAATACGTTAAAAAATCTCGCGCGCGCACGCGTGTGCATTTGTAATTTTTTTTTTTTTAACAAAATGGCGGACGGATTTTTTTTTTTTTTAAAACGATAATGATAATGATGATGATAAAAAGAGGTGTCAAACAAACGGGAGGGGGGATGTGAATTAATATCTCAAATGAAAATCGAAACCTCTCGAATTCGAACGTACGAACAATAATAATAATAATAATTCATAATTTAAAATTTTTTTTTTTTTCAATATTACACGGATCGGATTTTTTTCTTTATTTATTACTTTTTTCCCACTCTCCCTCCTCCCCTTACTCTCACCCCTCTTTCTATCTCTCTATCACCTTTCGTCATCTCTTCTGCTTCCACTTTACAATTTTCCATATTTATTTACACGATTTAAAGATGGGAAAAAAAAAATTAAAAAAAATTAAAAACGATTAAATAATAATAATTGAAAATGATGATGACGACGACGACAAATTGTAATGATAATAATAATAATGATAATAATAATAATAATAATAATAATAATAATAATAATAATAATAATAATAATAATAATAATAAATTACATTTGTCTTGTAAACGTATATAGCGCTATAAAAAAAAAAAAAAATTCGTTAAACTTTTTTTCCTACTGACAAGAAAAAAGGAAAAAAAAAAACGCCTCAAATTCATTTGAAAAGTTTAAATATAAAAGAAAAAAAAAAAAAAAAAAAACGTTTATGCATACATTTACATTAATATCTATTTAACGCAACAGCTTTTATCTGGTAGAAAATAAGAGATGAGAGAGAGAGAGAGAGAGAGAGATAGAGAGAGCGTGAGCGAGAGAGTGAGAGAGAAAAAGGAACGAATAATGTATAAGAAGAAAAAAAAAATATATATATATATATATATTTTTATACAAATGGCGACTCGGTGATGGCCTTTAACGCTTTTATTTTAAATTTTAAAACATAAAAAAACATAAAACATGAAAACAAAACACAAAACACAACTACTTGCCAAATATAAAAATGTTTGACAACAAATCTCGCTGTGCCGTTTGCCAACTTGAGAAAAAAAAAAAAAAATTTTTCTCTCTCTATGTTTTTCTTTTTTTTTTTTATTCTACTCGCCGCCATTTTGTTTTGTTTTGTTTTATTTTTTTAAATTATAAATAAATCGTTTTGGAAAATTCTGTTGGAAATCTAATGATACGACAGCACCACGACCGACTACCTCTATAGTCCTTTAGGAAAAGATTCCATTCATTCATTAATTCATTCATTCATTCATTCATTCATTGAGTCACATAAATTAAACGTTTTTTTAATTTAAATCAATGCAGCAATTCTGTCAAACAATATTAATAATAATAATAGTTTATTCCTTTAAAAATCGAATGTAAAAAAAAATAAAAAAATGAAAATCGATCGAAGCGAAATTAAAGCCCCCCCCTTTATTCATTCCCCCTCCCCCCGAAAAAAAAAAAAAAATTTTTTTTTTTTAAATGTCGTTTTTCAATTTTTCTCCCCGGGTTTAATTTAAAAACAATATCTCCGTATGAATTTTAAAATTTTTAACATTTAAATTTAAAAAAAATTTTTTTTTGCGTTGTTGGCAACACCGCAAAGAGAGAAAAGAGAGAAAGAGAGAGAGAGAGAGAGAGAGAGAGAGAGAGAAAGAAATTTAGGATATTTAATCAAAGTAAAAAAAAAAAAAAAAAACGAAATTATTTTGTGATATCGTATTTAATTATATTTATCTTTCCTCCTGTTATTTTCTCTTGTTAAAAAAAATAATAAAAACTTTCCCACCTCCTTCAATACTCCCCACCTCTCCACTCTTCCCCTTCCCTTCTTTTCTCTCGTTACACCCCTTAAATCCGCCCCTAGTTTCTCTCTCTCTCTCTCTTCGAAAAAAGAAATTCACCGCATTAAAAAAAAAAATTTATTCATTTTCTTTTCTTTTTTTTTTTTTTTTTTTGATTTTCAATTGATAAATAAATTTCATTACAACAACAGCAAAATAAATAAAATTAAAAAATAATAATAATAATAATAATAGTAGTAATAACATTAAACTTTCAACAAACGCAAACACAATAACAAACACGTACAAACGGATTGGAAGAATTATTTTTTTTTTTATTAAACCGCAGTAATTAACCGAGTAAATTCATATCGAAAATCAAGTAATTTTTTTTTTTAAACTTCCCCCCCTCTCTCTCTCCCCCTTCCTACTTCCCTCCCGTTATTCATAGTTGAAAAATTTAATTTCATTTTCTACACGAAACGCATTTTAAAAAAAAATGGCGCCAACAAACAACAACAACAACCTCATCTAATTTAACGAAATAAAACAAATTTAAAATCGGCCCTCTTTTTTCTTTTAACAAAAAAAATTTAAACGATGAAATTTTTTTTTCATCGTCGCCGTCTGCTTTTCGATTAGATTTTTTCAAATACAATGCTGCCAACATTTACAAAGATATTATTATGTAATAATAATTATTATAAAAAATTAAAAAATTCCAAGTGACACACACACGATGGTTATATTAAAATTTAATTAAATTTTTTTTTTCGAGAGAGCTTTTCGAGCTTAGATTAAGGATCGCGTGGTGGATTGGCGGGGGTGAACGGGGAGAGGAGTTGAAATGTCAAATTTAAGGTCGAAAAGGGGTTAAATCGGGGATGGCGACATTGACGAAAATGTTAATGCCGACTTTATAGCGCGAACGAACTCAATTTAACAATTTTTTTTTTTTTTTTACAACTCGAAATTTGTTTTTTCCCAAAAAAAAAAAATCCGTCTTTGTTTGGCGTCGTCCTCGTTATTATTATTATTATTATTATTATAATCATCATCATCATCATCATCATCATTATTAGTAGTATTATTATTATTATTATTAATATGTTTTTTTTTGTTGCGGTAATTAATAATTAAATAACTCAGTTTAAAATTTATTGTTTAACTTTGTTCCATTATTTTCTACGACTCTCCCCCCACCCAAACCTTTTTTCATTTTTTCATTTTTATCGTCGTCTCTTTTCTTTCTTTCTTTCTTTTTTCTTTCTTTAATATATTTTTTTAAGAGCCCATTGAACTTTATGATCCGCCGCAGAGGGGTTGAAAAAAAAAAATTTTAATTAGACCTGACTCTCGAGAAAAAGGATGGGGGAGGGGGTGGCTGCTGGTTTTTGTCGCCAAACGAAAAAAAAAAAGAAAAAAAAGGAGAAAGAAAGCGAAAGAGAGAGAGAGAGAGAGAAAAAGTCAAAAGGAGAGAGATAAATAAATAGAAAGAGAGAAAGAAAAAGCGAGGAACGTGGGGGGGGGGGTGTTTAAAAAAAAGAGAGAGAGAGAGAAATTACTAAAAGAAAATTAAACACACAAAAAATGAAAAAATTTTTTTTTTCCTTTAAAAACCGTTTCGTTTATTCGTTTGTTTATCAAAAAAAAAAAAAAAAAATAGCAGAAGACACGAAGAAAAAATTATCGCAACAACGAGATTAATAGTAATAGTAATAATAATAATAATAATAAAATATAGTTAAATAAATAATTGAGTTTTTTACGGTTCGGTCGCTCCAGTGTTACAACAGAGAAAGACAGAGAGAAAGAGAGAGAGAGGGAGAAAGAGAGGAAGGATTCTATTCCAAATGCGAAACAATATAATTAACAATTTTTCAGATTTTAAAAAAACGTAGTTAGTTATCCGGGAGAAATATTCCCGTAGGAAAATTTGTAAAATCATAGGAAACCCGATTTTACAACAACTTGAAAACTAATTAAAACAACCAAAGACGACCGACCCAAAGCAAATTCAAACAACCGACCAATTTATTATAAATTATTTCCTTTAAAAATTAATGACAAATAATAATTACGACTTTGTTTGTCGATGGTAAATAACCCAATCATAATATACAACAACCTTTGAATAATTATTAGTAAAAGGTTATCAAATACAAACAACCGAAGAAAGAAACCGTTTTGATAAAAAAAAAAAAAAGGAAAAAAAGGAAAAAAAATGAAATTGACAATCTCTTTGTTTGTCGCTAATGTTCCTCTCACGCCCCCCTCCCCTCTATTCCTCCTACTTTTTTTTTGCGTCTCCTTCTCGATTTCTTAACATTGATTGTTTGTTTGTTTCTTCGGTTGTTTCGACTGTTCTTTTGCAAGATTACGCACAAATCCAAAAAAAAAAATTAACGTCGCGTTTTATCAACACACACACGCACACGCACGCACACACACGTGGCGTAAAATGATAAAAAAAAAATATTTTAATTTGGAAAATTAAAATTTGGGTCTAGCAGACGATAAATAAATAAATATTTAAATAAATATGGCGCGATATAGAAAAAAAAAAAATTTGTTTTGTTTTTCCACAGTTTATTTAATAAGAAAAGTAATAAAGAGCAAAAGTTTTTCATACTTTGAAAAACTAAGAAAAAAGTCTTTATGTGAAAACTCATAGTAATAATAATAATAATAATAATAATAATAATCGTGTCGTTCGTTCGATGTTTAAAATACGGGATTTAAAGTGTCTTTAAAGAAACTATCGATTTTTTATTTGATGACGTTATTATTATGCTTTTCTAAACATCAAATTTTATTATTATTATTATTTATTATATAATAAATATTTAAATAAGATAAATAAAAAGTGAAAAAAGTGAAATTTGTAAAAAAAAAAAAAAAGTTTTGTTTTTTCCTTTTTTTTGTTGTTGTAAGTTTTTGGTTTTTTTTTTTTTTTGGCAAAAGCCAGATTTTCGAAAAAGAAAATTCAGTTCAAATCCAGGACCTTGGCGGAACAAGAGTGCGTGTTGGGTTACGGCCTCTTAGGCGTGTACCCTTGTGCACTTTTCAAAACAAATCAATCGAGTGGCGGTAGTGGTGGTGGTGTTGGTGTTGGTGGTAGTATTAGCAGTAGTAGTAGTAGACGACATTGTGAATGTTCATCGATTGGACCAGTCAGAATCAATAGACTGGATACTACGGACGTGAGATCTGTGCCCTATCCTCAACAATCGAACAATCATAATAATCAAGGGCAACCGACGGCGACGACGACGACGACGACGACGTTTTCCACGTTTCCATCCGTCGTAACGGTTTCCGATAACGGTTTACAAGATTTCGAAACGGATTGTAGGGAAGGATTGTCGAAAACGACCGAACAGCCCCTACTATCAGCCGTTCATTGTCAATCGTACGCTGCACCTCACATCAAAATTGCCGCGGCGACGGTACCCTGCACTCAAAATTCTTCCGGCATACCGTCATTTAATTCGTCATCAGCCATTCCGATAATTCAACCACCCTGCGTTTTACCCGTCGATCAGTGCATCGGCAACGGAGTTCTCGCAAATATATCATCAAATGGCGGTTGCCTACCACCGAGCCCTTGCTACACTACTATAGTACCCACGAGCATACTCGGTTCGAATTCGAATGCGTGTTTACCCGTTTCGCGGTATCAAAATCCAATCGTAGAAGGGAGTGTTTCGATAAGTGATTGCCGTTGTCAACCCGAGGGTGGAAATTGCTGTCATTCATCCATTAATTCTTATGCTCCAACTGCTGTACCGACTTCAATGATTTTTGTACCGTATTCTTTACAAAACTTTCCACCACAACAGCGAGGAAATGTTGCCATCAGCACGAGCCCTTGCGGAGGAACAACTCCGGTTAAGGTAAGATTTTCATTATTTTTATTTTCTAATATCAATTTTAATTAACCGAGGATGGGGGCGGGAAGGGAGAAGAAAAGGAGGGAGAACGAAGGGAAGAGGGAATTCCCTTAATTAACGACCACATTAATAAAACAACGAGGGGTTGTGCGGTTATAACGAAAACCAATAATTCAAACGAAACATTAAATCTTTTTCTTTGAAAACCTCTCACAACAAACTCACAACAACAACAACAAAAACTTTTTTAAAAAAACTTTTAAATGAAATCCAATACAACCGATTAATTAAAAATAAACAAGAAGAAGAAAAAGAAGAGTAAGAAAAAAAAGAAGCAGAAGAATTAACAACAGTTAAGGGGGGAGGGGGAGAGTTGCTACAATTGAGATATTACGGTTCATACAGAAAACATTTTTTTCCCCTCCCCCTCCGTCGGTTATTCAACGTTCAATTAATTTTTTTTCCCCCTCTTCCGGTTTTCTCTTTAATAATTTACCTGTCTCTCCCACATTTTTTTTACTCTCTATTCAAACTTACCGCCATTTTTAAAAAAATGCCTCTTGCGTCACTTCCGCAACAAAAAAAAATGATTTCTTACCGTTGGAAAAAAAAAATACCATCGCGAACATAACGCACAACCATACACGCCGATAATAAAACCGATTAACTATATTGAACCATAACAACAATTCATTCTTTTTTTTTTTTGAAATGGCGGCAATAAAAGGGAAAGCCAAAAAAAAAAAAAAATTGAGGAAAAAATGAAAGAGAGAGAGAGAGAGAAAGTGGGGGGGGGAAGAGAATAAACCGAAAAATATAGTCTTTCAACGTTTTTAAATTTCCTTAATGTAATTTTTTATTCCCTCTTTCTCTTTCTCTCTCTCTTTCTCTTTCTTTCTTTTTTTTCCACTCTCTCCAGGTTTTTCTTTTTTTTTTGCACACACACATTTTCCAAAATTCAATCAATGTTTATAATTAATAATAATAATAATAATAATAATAAACAACGAGAAAAAAATTCGAATAAGCGACGGAAAGGATTAAAAAAATAATAAACAAAAACGAAATGAAAAAAAAAAAATTAAAACGAAATGGAGAAAGAGAAAAAAAAATGAGTGGGAGAGAGAGAGAGAGAGAGAGAGTTTTTCCAAAAAGTAAAAGAGTAACGACAGAATTTTCTTTTTATTTTTTTAAAAGAAAATTCCATCGCTCGCGGCTTGTTTTCTCAAGGTAGAATATTAAAATATACATAAATAAATTCTTATGTCGTCGTGCACGTGAAAAACTTACTAAAAAAAAAAAAAAATAGTTTTTTTTTTTAGATTCAAAATGGCGGATGTTCGTTCGATATACCTTTCATATAATAACAACAACAACAACGATGGTGTCGCTTCCTTTAGTTTTTTTTTCTTTTTTTTTTTTTTTTTTTTTTGTAAAAACGATTTAATAATTCATGGAGTTTATTTTTAAAATTCAAAAATTTTAAGATTTTCAAAAAACATGAGAGGAAAATATAAATCGATTTTGATGATGATGATAATAATGATGACGTTAAACATGATTTACGGGTGTTTCCAACAAAAAAAAAAAACATAAAAACATAAAAATCTAAAAACCTTTCGATTTAAAGTGACCTTAATAAGATTATGATTTTTTTTTTCGTTAGGTAAGAAAATTTTCTTCCTTTCCCTCCCCCTTCCCCTCCCTCTCCCTCCCCGCCCCTTTTTTCTTGATTTTTCTGCTTCCACGTTTCAAATACTTTAACACACACATACACACGCGCGGAGTAATGGATAAAAAAAAAAAAAAAAAACAAAAAAAAAAAATATTCGGCCGGTCGTTCGTTTACAATAATTAAATAATAATGATAATAATCATATTAACACGTGATATATGGTTCTCCAGAGGTTTTCAAAATACCATTTCGTATTTGCACGCGAATATTTTTTTTTTTTGACGAGGAGGCGTTTCCGGTTTTCGACACAAAATTTTCGACTCTCCTTTTCCGCAAGTCGAGAGTTCGTATCGAGGAATAATTCCATGAGGTTTAATATTTTTTCCAGCAAATATTCAACGATTCTTTAGGAAGAAAAAAAAAATTTTTTCAGGAATTTGATTTTCTTTTTTTATTTTTTCTCCAGCTCTTGCACATTTAATAAGAAAAAAAAAAAAAAAAAAAAAACAGTCGGAGAGGAATCCTGGAATTTGAAAATTTTTTTTCCACATTTCCATATCAAAGTTTACACTCCCGATTATCTAAAATTACGAACGTGTTTATTTTTTTCCAGGCCGTTCATTCATTCCCGGACGGGCGAACGGACGGGCGAAAGAACGGGCGAACGAACGGACGAAAAAGAAAAATTATCCAATTATCAATTAATTTAATTTTTCCAATTCGAAATTTTTATTTCCTTCCTTCACACTTTTCCATTCCCCCACGAAAAAAAAAACACACGACGACGTTTTTTATATCAATATAAATAATGATGATGGTGTTGATGATGATGATGATGATGATAATTGTCATAACCATGATTATTATTATTATTATTATTATTATTATTAATTTTTTTTTTTCCACGACTTAATTGAATTTAAATCTTTCCATGATTCGTTATCGAATTAAATGATGTTTCTTCAGTTTTTTCCTTTTTTTTCTTTTTTTAACGTCGTTTCAAATTCATTTTTCATTCTTTTTTTCTTTTTTTTTACCTTTTTATTATTTCGTAATTTAATTTTTTTTTTTTTTTTTAATAAAAATTTAATGTTTTTGACGGAAAGAGGAAATATCGGAAATAATAATAATAATAATAATAATGATGATAATGATAATAATAATAATAATAATAATAATTTACGCAAGGGTTTCGTCTCGATGCGTATTTTCAATCGTTCAAATAATAATTTATGATTTATTTATGTATCGAAAACAAAAGAAGGAAAAAAAAAAAATTTAAAACCCTTTCGAGATCCGTTTCCGGTTTGAAAATTCCATCTCTTGATGCTTAAACAAATATATTTATATTATTGTATCGTTTGTTTCGTTCGCGCAAACTAAAAGAGAAAAAAAAACCTTTGTAGTAACGTAACGTAACTCTAACATTTCCATTTCCTGCCTCTGACTTTTTTTTTTTTCTTCTTTTTTTTCTTTCTCTTTTCTATCCCATAAATTATTATTATCATTATTATCATTATCACTATAGTTCTTTTTTTTTTTTTTCATTTTTTTAAAAAATACTCGAGAGTCAAATTTATAAAATACGATTTTACACAACGCAACACGAAGGAAATTATTGTACGAATCTACATCGCCAAATGATTTTTTTGCAAAAAAAAAAAAAAAACCGAAGGGGCGGAATAGGAAGGAGGGTGAAAGGAGAGGGTGAAATGGGTGGGGGGGTAAAGTTAAAACGTCTTGTAAAAATTTCGTTCGTGTCCCGTCGCGATGGTAGCCAGGGAAAAAAAAAAAAAATTCTTCTCAAAGTAACCGACACGTTGAGAAAACAACTCGAAACATTTCAATTATTCGAAAAATATTCTTTTGATGACCTTTTAACCTTTCTTTTTTTTTTTTTTTGTTGTCAAAGAAGACGATAAAATTTTAAGAAGGATTTCCCGTCTTAAAAGAACTAAAAAAAAAAATAAAAAATCCTTAACAAAGAAATTAAAAAAAAAAAAAAAAGCAAGGAATTTACGGATAGAAAGGAATAAAAATAGAAGGAGGGAGGGAAGATAGGAGAGGAGGAAAAATAATTTTAAAAAATTAAAATGTCGACAACAAAGAACAACAACAACAACAACAACAACGACAACGACGACAAATATCCGATAATAATTATTATTTTCAAAGGAATTATTCAAAGTTTTTAAATGTTTTTTCCCTGACCTTTGACATCGTACACGATCCACCCACGAATTTAATATACAAAACATACAAAAAAAAATAAAGTAATTAAAAAATAAAAAAAAAACAAAAAACAAAGGTAAAAAAGGTAAAAAAAAAAAAAAAAAAAAACAAAAGAGAGAGAGAATGAGAGATAGAGAGAGAGAAAAAGAAAATTTAAGAAACAAACGAAAAAACGCGAATAAAAACTAATTATAAATGCAAAGGTAATTTAAATATTAAATTTTATAAAGGTTTTGTAAAAGTTTTTTTTTTTTTTTTTTCTACTTCTTCTTCTTTTTCTTCTTCTTCTTCCTTTTCCGAAAACAAAAAAAAAACCTCCTCACCCACGATCTCTCACCCTCATCCTCACCTCCCCCCCACATCCTCACCCTCACTTCTCTCCGAATTCTTATTTTGTTTAAAAATAAAAAGTTTTTTTTTTTTTTTTTTTTTTCTCGGGAAAATTACTTTTCGTATAAATGAAAAACAAAAACAAACAAACAAACAATAATCATGTCTCTTCCTCTCTTTCTCTCTCTCTCCCTTTTTCTCTTTCTGTCTCTTTCTATTTTAGAATTTGGTTTTTACTTTTTCTCCTTATTTTTATTTTCATTTTATTTTTATTTTTTGGTTTTCAAATGCAATTAATTTATTACCAACGGTTGAATTGAGACCTTTTATGGAGAGGAGGAGGGGGGGGTCGGTTTTCTTATTTAAATAATTCAACTTCCCGCTGGCTAAATAAATTCGTAGTATTTTAATAAATAAAATTTTCAAACAAACACAACAACAACAACCGACCGTGCAAAAGATCATCATCATCATAGTGCCACGACAACAATTCAAACAAACTTCTGCAACCGACTAATTTTAATTATAATTTTTTTTTAACTAAAATATTTATTGTTTTAATATTTTTATTTTTTTTTTTAATATAAACGACGACGACAAAAGGTAATTAATTAATGACGTCATTTACCCTACTGCATTACCTTTTGTAATTAATATATGCGGATCCTTGTTTTATTATTATTATTATTTGCCGAAAAAAAAAAAAAAAAAAAAAAAAAAATTTTTGCCCCGTTTTTTCGTTTTAGTGTGTCCAAAAGCGAAGCCAAAACCGAAGATTAAAAGATTTATTTATTTATTCGGGAATTTAACCAAAAAATAAAAAATATAATTTTATTATCGTACCCGAATAAAACAACACCTTAACAAAACAAATTTTATATTTACACGAACAAACAAACAAACAAACAACGATTGGAATTTAAAAAAAAAAAAAAAAAAAAAAAAAAAAATTTTTTTTTCTTCGTTCGTCGATCAATTTAATTTTAAATTGACAATAATTATCGATTATTATAGATTAATGGCAACATCTTCTTACGTTGCGAATTTATACGTACTCGTTACAAATGGTCAAAAGAAAAAAGAGAAAATTTTTGTCTTTGTTACACACGGAAATGACGTTTTATTTTTGTTTTATTTTGTTTTTATTTCAACCATTTCCGGTTTTGTCCCTTATCCCTTCCGTACCGGTCGCGCGTGTGTGTGCGCGTACGTAATTTTTGTAAAATTTATTAAAACCGTCGTTGTAGTTTTTGTTGTAGTTATTCCCCTAATTTACGAAAGTTACATTTAAAATTTGTTTTGGATGAAAAAAAAAAAAAAAAATTTTTTTTTTTTTTTTTTTTTTTTTTATCGTCAAAGGACCAATAAAATTTTTTTTTTCCTTTTTTCCTTTTTTCCTTTTTTTTTTTTACGGTCTCATCTTATTATTTTTATGTTATATACGTGACCACCCTAAAACACCTGAGCTTTAACCACACACGCACGCACGCACGCATACGCACATATAATTTTGAAATATTTTTTTTTTTTTTTTTCATTTTACGTTTCACTCAATAATATTTTTTAAAAGACTTTGAAATAATAATAATAATAATAAAAGTTTTAAAACTACAATCACAACTTGTAAACTATTGTGATGGTTACATAATTACGATTTTCTTTTCTTTTCTTCCTTTTTTTTTACGACGATTAATTTCACATTAAAACTCATCGGAAAGTTTTTTTTTATTTTTTTTCTTTTTCTTTTTCGTTTCTAACGATTTTCTACTTTTGATTGCATTAGCAACAGGTGACCAACATTACGATGAGGAAAAGAAAGAAAGAAAAAAAACAAACAAACAAACACTTCGTCTTTGTAATCTCGATAGAAATGTGACAAACGTACGAGTTTTTTTCTTGATTTGATTTGTAATTAATATAAAAAAAAGTAAAAAAAATTTTGTGCGTGCTTAAGTATGCACGCACTTACGCACCCACAAAAATTTTTTGTCGTGGAAATAAGATAAAAAAAAATATAGTGTCGTTTCGAGAGACATGCAAAACTTTTTTTTTTTTTTTTGGGGGGGGGGCGCGTTAATCCTTTGAGAAGAAAAAGTGGGGAAAAAAGTGGTAGAGAGTAGAAAAAAAAAAAATAAGGGAAATCGAGTCGAACCTTTGGGATTTTAAAACCAAGAAAATTTTTTTATTCGTATACTTTTAAAAAATTCAAAGGAAATAATTTACGAGTAGAAACGATTTCTTAAAACTTTTCCCCCTCTTCCCTCTATCTCTTCATCCCCCCTCCGCCCCGCTTCCCTTTTTCCCCTCCTTATTCGACCGCAGCAATAAAAAGAGTCAAAAAAAAAAAAAAATTAATTTTTTTAAAAATAAAATTTTAAAATACAATTGCTACAATGATTCACCAATTGTATGTCTGATTGAGTCGTCGTGGCAGCAGTCAATCATCTATTCTTTTCGAAAATTATAATTAATATCCTATATAATCTTAAAAAATTTTATTTGAATATATACAGATCCTATATCGATAAATTAAATTTTCGCGTTTCTCTATCTCTCTCTCTCCCTCTCTTTTTTTCTCTGTCTGTTTGTTTGTTTGTTTGTTTCCGTCGTACGTTTTTCCGACGGTCAAATACCAAAAAAAAAAAAAAAATTTGTGTTTTTCGCAAACTTAACTTCCGTTATTCCGAGTCAAGATTTTTAACTTATATACACATTAATATAAAATTTTCAATACACGCATTTTCTCTTTTAAAATAAATAATAATAATAATAATGATAATAATAATAATAATAATGGTAATAATAATAATAATAATAATAATAACGAGAGTTTTTGTTTTTTGATGTAACCGGAAGCAATTTTATTAAATTGAGTAAGTAACGAAAGGGAATAGGAGAAAAAGTTTTTCTTTTTTTTCTTTTTTTTTTTTTACGTGAAGTTTTTAGTGATGTCGCGAACATATACTCCTCACTCAACTTATTTTACTCGAGGCAACGAAAAACTTTTTCGTCATTAATTATTAAAATCATCATCATCATCATCATTATCATCATATACACCTACCACCTTCTCTTTTATCTCTTTCTCACTCTCCCATACGCTTTCAAACTTCCTCTCTCTCGCACGCACGCACACGCGCCGTCTTCCTCCCTTTCCCCTATCTATCAACAATAAATAATAATAATAATAATAATGATGATTATTTTTTTTTAAAAATATAAACGAAAAGTTTAAATAATGAATAAAGTTGAGGGGTAAATTTCAAAAATTTTAATTTTTTAATCACGTGATCGTATCAACCAACCAATGGGGAAAAAATTCAATTTTTTGTTTTTTGAATTTATCGTAGCGTTTGTTGTTTGTTGTGTTGTTTCGTAACGCATAAGAAAAAAAAACGAGCCTTAATTAAATTTTAATCAAACGTTTAAAAAAAAAAAAAAACAAAAAAAAAAAAATAAGAAAATATTTTTTTTGTTGTTGTAAAATTTTAAATTTTAAATTTAAAAAAAAAAGCAGAAGAAAAAATAAAAAAAATCGTTTGAAATAAAATCTCTCCCGTAATAAAAAAAAAAAAAAAAAAAAATTATTCTTTAAAATTTAAATTTGAATCCATATTTAAGAAAAAGAGAAACGGGAGAGAGAGAGAGAGAGAGAGAGAGAGAGAGAAAAAGAGAGAGAAAAAAAGGGGAAAATGAAATGCGTTGTTAGAAAACTCAAATAATTTTTAACGAGGTTGTTGAAATAATAATAATAATAATAATAATAATAATAACAATTCGAAATAATATAGGAAAAACGAACGGAAAACAAAAAAAAAAAAAAAGAAAAAAAAGGAAAAAAGTACTTTTTAACGCGTTAATGAGAAAATTAAAGGATGATGTTTACAATTGTGACGTCACAGATAATTTTAAACTCTCGAAAGAAAATCGTCATTTAATTACGTATCATTTTTTTAATTAATTAATAATAATAATAATAATAATAAACTAGTTACTTTCGAGATTTAAATTTTTTTAAAATGGCGACGGCGACGGCGACGGCGACGGCAGTAACGAAAATCACGATCGGTTCATATACGAAATAAAATAATAATAATAATAATGAATAAAAAGGATTCGAAAAATTTTGTAACCGGTAAAAAAAAAAAAACAACAATAATAATAATAAACCGAAACGAAAAGAACAAACAATCAAACAACACAAAACAAACAATAATCAAACCGCAAATTGTGTTTTTAAATATTTATATCGCGTATATAAATATATATATATATGTGTGTATCGATTTAATAGATTTTTATTATTAACAACATTTATTTATTTATTAATAAATTTATTCGTGCAATAAGAGAGAGAGAGAGGAGGGGGAGGGGAAGAGAGAGTAATAAAATATTTCATATTTCCGGTAATTAATTTTTAATAAATTTTTTTTTTTGTTTCGACGAATTCGGATAAAAATAAAAAATTACTCTATTATTATTATTAAACTTATTTTTCTAAAATTTATTATTTATTTTTATTTAATATTAATAACTTATTAAAAAAATTATTATTATTATTATTATTAATTAATTAATTTTTTTTTATTTTAAATTATTAATAAAATAAATACCGGTTCGGAAAAGAAAAAAAAATTAATTTTCAAAGATTTGTATAATTAAATTCAATTCGGTTTTTACTTTCTCTCTTTCTCTCTCTCTCTCTCTCTTTCCTTTTACCCCTTCTTTTTTTCCTCTCTTTCTTTCTTTTTTTTTTTTTTAACTTGCTTCTAAAAATTCATTAAAATTTCACCCCATTCAAAAATATTATTATTATTATTATTTTAAGAGAGTAGTAGTAGCTAATTCTACTTTGCAATGTAAACTGGAAAAGAGAGAAAGAAAAAGAACGAACGAACGAACAAACCTTCCAGTCATGAATTCATAACTCGTTTGAATTTTCTCCTTCTCTCTCACTCACTCTCTCTCACCCTCTCTCTCTCTCTCTCTCACCCGAAACCTGGAGGGCCTTTTTTTCCCCGACCGTTTCTTTCCCTTTCTCTTTCTCTTTTTTTTTTTTTTTTCATTTCGTTTTACCCTTAAAATTTCTTCATTTAATATTTTTTTTATTTTATTTTATTATTATTTATATATATATATATATATACATCCTGCCTTTTCCTCACCCCTCATCCCCTTTCCCCCCCGGTGAAAGTTTGGCCTGAATAATTTTGGAGAAAAAAAAAAATGCTGCCAACCGCGAAGGACGAATAAAGAACAACGAACGAACGAATGAACGACTCTTAAATGTTAAAGTCATCACCCCCGATGAGTTTTTAATTAGAAATTTGTTTTAAAAAAAAATTTTCCTTTGACAAAAAAAAAATGGCTACTAAATGCCGGAAAAAAAGGAAAAAAGGAAAGTAAAAAAAAAAAAAAGCTAATTAGGGGTAGAAAAAAAAAAAAAAGAAGTTGACATTTAAAAATTAGCATATGACATAGAATATCATTTTTTTTTTCGGTTAATATCATTAAAAAAAAATTTTTTTACATGCATTTTATACTATACTCGGTTAATTTTAAACTTTAACCCCATTCCTTTTTTTTTTCCTTTCCTTTTTTTTTTTCCTTTTTAAGTTATCTGCATTTTCCTTTGAGGTCAAAAGTTTTTTTTTTTTTTTTTTGTTTTTTTAATAACCATTTTCTTTTGCGTTTTTAATTGTCTTATCTTTTTGAATTTTAAAACAAAAAAAAAAAAAAGTTATAGAATACGTAAAATACAAAGCATTAAAAAAAAGGAAAAAAGGAAAAAAATAAAAAAGATAAAGGAAAAAGAAAGCAGCAGAAGAAGAAAAAAAAAATAAAACAGAGAGAGAGAGAGAGGGAAATAGAAGAGAAGAGAAGGAAGGAGAGAGAGAGGGAGAACATTATATTAAAAATTTATATCTTATTAATATTAAGATGTTCTCTCGTTGCAAGAGTTTTTGTTATACCGGGACAAAAATGAATTCTCTACAGATCCATTCCTTTTTTTTCCTTTCCTTTCCTTTTTTCCTTTTTCAGTTTTTATTTTATCCCCCGTATTTTTCTCCCCTCTTTCTTCCTCTCTCCCTCCCCTTTCTCTCTCTCTCTCTTTTTCTTTTTAAATTTCCCTTATTTTTCCGTATCTTTTTTTCCCTTTCTAAAAAAAATTTTTAAAAATAAATAATTGAAATTTTCTTTTTCTTTTTTTTTCGGTTGTTTTTGTTGTTGTTTTAAAAAAATATTTTCGAAATTTTGTTGTAATTGTTTGTTTGTTTTTTTTTTTTTTTTTTCTTTCCGTGAAAAAGAGGGAAAATGAAAAAGCATTAATAAATTTTCCTTCTCTCTCTTTCTCTCTCTTTCTCTCTTTTAAACGTCGTGATTTTAAATGAATTTAAAAAGCCGCTGCACGTTTTCGAGAAAAAAATTTTTTTTTTTTTTTTGGTTGATTCGAAACTAAACGTTTAATTAAAAAGAGAAAGAGAGAAAGACAGAAAGAGACAGAAGACGGGATAATATTAGATTGTTTTTTAAAAAAAAAATATTCGGTAGAAAGGGAGAGGGGAGGAAGAAATCAAAAAACAACAACAACAAAAAAAATTGTTTGTGTGGTCGCGTTTGTAGTACAAAAAGAAAAAAAAAACAAAAAAAGGCGTCGTCGTCGTTGTCGTCGTCTTTTGTGGCATCTCCGTAATAAAAACCGTCACAAACATCTGTTGTTTGTTTATTTTTTTTAGTAAAAGGTTATGATTTTTTTCCTTTTTTTTTTTTTTATGAAATAAGTCATGTTTTATTTTTTTGGTATCTCTCGCGGTAATTTTTTTTGTTTTTTCTGCTTACACGAGCGCATCATTCATGCATCTAACGACACTTTTTTCGATAAACAAAACTAAAAATTACCGTTAATTTTTTTTTTTTTTTTTGTTTAATTCCCATCCGAACAAAAGCGAATATTTTTTTTTTCAAACATTAAAAATCGGTCGGGAGGGAAGTTTGTGAAATGTACAGGACCATCCCCTAACAACTCCCAACCCACCTCCTCCTCCCCCCCTTCCATCCCACCTTCAAATTGTTTTTACCATTCGATAATCGAAATAAAAAAAAAAAAAAATTTTATCCCGACATGTATGTATAAATATATATATTTTTTTTTTCTTCTATTCCGGTCAATTAATTTTTTTGTTGTCGTTGTTTGTTGTACAAACAAACAAAGGAAACACCATTAATATTTCTCTTTTTTTAGTAATATTTTCAATCGTTAATTATTATTATGTCACAAAGGAAAAGACAAAAAACAAAAAAAAAAAAAACTAAACAAAACTGATTTTGGAAAACGTTTTCGAAAAACAACGACAACGAAGACAACAACAAACAAAAACGCGTTCCAAATAATTTTAATTGAGAAAAGTTAAGCAAACGGGTGGGAGGGAGGTCGGGGAGAGGAGATGCGAAGCGGGGATGGGGGGGGGGAAAATTCGACGACTGGAGAATAAAAAAAAAAATTAAAAATTAACGGAATACGTTTGTTAATAAATTTCATGAGTGTCAAAATGAGCAGAATCCAGTCAGTCGTCGCGATCGCGATGATAATAATAATAATAATAACACACGATTTAGTTTTTAAATTTAATATTAATATTATTATTATTATTTTTAAAAAAAATCCGACAACACGCATAAATTTTTTTTTTCGATATGTAAAATATATAATTAGAATTGTTTTTAGTAAAAGTTGTGTAATTTTTTTTTTCGGTAGTAATGACGGTTTAAGTTTTACCCTTTCCTCCCCCTCCTTCCCCTTTCCCCGCCATAAGAAAAATCTTTTTTTCTTTCGCTCGCTTACCCCCTTCCCTTCCCTCCTTCCCTGCATCGCTACCCTTAAAATATATTTACAAACGCATAAATTTCTTTATATAAATTATTAGTTATTTTATCGGATCGTAACAACCCGGTAATTTTTTTTTCCCATTCAATTTATATATTTTTTTTTTTTTTCTAAAATTTTGACCTTTCCACCAAAGAGAAAAATAAAAATACGTGAAGGGTTTTATAATAAAAGAAAAAAAAATTTCAATTCCTTTTTCCCTATACGTCATTTCCGCCGTCTGCGACGTCTCCGTACGTCGCTGATAATTTTACAAATTTTTTTCTCATCGCTTCCGGTTTTGAATATTTTGCTTTTAAGACGGCCTTCAATCAATCGAAATTTTCGACGCTTACAAATCCCGAAGGACAAATAATAAACGCGTGTGTGCATGCGCGCGTGCGTCTAACATTAATATGTAATAATAATAATAATAATAATAATTAATAACACGAATTTACAATTAAGTTGAGTGAGTATTAGTGACCCAAAGATTTGACCAATTAGAAACGAGGAGAAAATTTTACTTGAATTTGTTTAAGCACTTTTTTTTTTTTAAATAAACGATTTTCTTTATACCCCAATCTATGCATTTTTTTTTTAACACAAAAAAATTTTCTTTTATTATTATTATTATTATTAACACTCATAATCACGACGGTTCGTTTTAAAAGTTTTTTCACCAGACAAATATTCCAAAAGCATTTTCACATAAATTCCCTTCACCAAGATATTTTATTACTCACCCTTGCTTTTTTTTCCTGTCGCCAGACGAAACCACGTTATGACCATTTGTAAAAAAAATTTAAACTTATAAAATAATAATAATTATCACTAATAATAATTAACACAAAAAACTAATAATTACGTCACAATAAACTAAACTCGATCACAAAACTTTTGACAAATAACTTATAACAACACTATTTAAAAAAAAAAAAAAAACTATCACAATTAATTAAACGAGTTGACAACGTGATGTAAACGCGTCGTGTCAACTATGGCTACCTGGCACACCCGCGCCCTCTTCGTTTCCTATTGTTATTATTATTGAATTCACAACATCTGAAAAATAAATTTAATTTTTCTTATTTAATAAAACTCTTATAGTTTATAACATAAAAAGTATCAGATTTAATTATTATTATTCATATTGAATAAGTTAAACATGGGAGAAATGGATGGAAAATTACTTTTTTTTCTTTTCTTTTCTTTTCGTTTTTTTTTTTTTTTTAAAGGTTGGCAATAGCGAGGGAGAATAAAATAATTTTTGATTTTAAATTCCCATTTGATTTGTAATTTGCCACGTTATCCCTCGTTGAAGTTAATTTTAAATAATAATAATAATAATAAAAGAATTTTTAACGAAAATCGCGTCATTTGTTCAAATTCTCTCTCTCTCTCTCTCACTCACTCGCTCGTTTTTATTCATTCCGTCTTTTTCTATTTTTATTTAACTTGTTCATTCTTGCTTCTTTTTTTCCTTACGAAAAAAAAATTTATTCTCAATTTTTTCCTTTTTCCTTTTTTTTTTTTTTTTCATTCCATTCCATTTTACTTCGCAAAGTCATTTTAACCCTTTACCTCTCATTTTCTTTTTCTCTCTCTCTTTATCACCCTCACTTCCTCTTCTCTCTCTCTCTTTTTTTACGATCGTTTTTTCGAGAGAAATGAATATTTTTTATTTTATTTTTTTTTATTTTTCTTATTCGTTTAAAAAAGGCATATTCGAGTAACAAGGACGAAGGGGAGATTGTAGAGAGAGAGAGAGAGAGAAAGGGAAAAGTTTGCCAGGAGCCACCTTGTTCTTCCTACTCATCTCTCTCTCTCTCTCTCCCCCTCACTCTTTCTCTTTCTCTCATTTTTCTCAATTTAAAAAAAAAAATATTTAAAATTTGACTAAATCAATTACGACGGAAATTAATTAAGTTTAAAAAAAAATTTTTTTTTTTTTTATTGTTTAAATTCGAACGTGTAACATCAAAAGATTTGCCGCATGAATTTAAATAACGATTCTAAGGGTAAAAATTTTTCTTAGAGGGGTAGAAAATGGGGAATGAAATAAGAAAAAAAAAGAAGGAAAATAAGGGAAAGGAATCACACGGAAGTAAAAAAAAGAAAAGTCAAAACTAAAAAACGAAAAAAAAGGTTCACGTTCACTTTATGTATAAAAATAAATCCGGTAACGGAAACGAACGTGGCAGCAGCAGTAAAAGAGGACGTTAATCAATCATCTCATGATAATTCTTAAATAATAAACGTATCGATTCCTTTAATATCATCGAGTGTTTGTTAATAAACAAACTCATTGTTGCTGTTGTTGCTGTAGAAAACGATTTCCTTTTATCCTTACATTCAACTTCCTCTTGTTAATTCTTAATTGATTTCCGTTTATTTTCTCTATGATAAATTTTAATATTATGAAATTTTTTTTTTATTAGGAGAAACAAAAAAAAATAATTCGGGGTACGCTTCGTACCTGAAAATAATGATTACGTCACATAAAATTTTCCACGATCGACGTAATTTGAATATGTTAATTCCTTCTGTTTTTTTTTCTTCTGCTTTGTTTTTTTTATCTCGTTCTACGTTAAAAAATTTTTTTTTTATTAATTTAAAATAAATAAAGACTACGTATTTTTTTCTTGGTTGTTTTTTTTGTCGCAAACCGGTAAAAAAAAAAAATTTTTTTTGGATTTTTACTACTGCTACGATTTTCTATAACCACGACATCGCGATTAAAAAAATAGAAGAGTTTTCTTAACATTATCATCGAATGATGGTATTTTAATAACGGTTCGTCAATTTCACACAAAGATTTCTTTTTTCCTTTTTTTTCCTTTTTATGATAACAATTTTCCTTTTTTTTTTTATTCTTTTCCATTGTCCAAATGATTCTTCAACGATGGCAATTACTTTTATTTAATAGTAATTTTTTGTTTCCTTTGAAAAAAAAAAAAAGGAATTCGTCAGGAAGAGTGATGAAACGGAAAATAACTCGCGTTAAATATAAAAATAAAAAATAAAAGTTAATTTCCGGTGTCGTTACTACGTAAACCTTTTTTTTTTGTAATGGAAAAAAATTTTTTTTTTTTTCTGTTTTTTCTGTTCTTTTTTTTTTAAAGTTCCTGCGATCACCACCGCCGCCGCCACCGTCGCTACCGCCACTTCCACCTCCTCATCCGCCTTTTCTTTTTTCATTTTTTCTTAAATTCCCTAAGAATTTAATATTCATATCGAGTTTTTTTATTCAATTACTTGATTTAAATTGTGACGTCGCGTTCAATGAATTTTTCTTTTCTTCATTACGAACCCGACCCCCCCCATTTAAACGCATTTACGCACAAACACGCACGCACACGCGCAGGCACGCATTTACGCACCCACTTTTACAGTTTAATAAAGTAAAACATCTCTCGAGAGTTTAAATTTTTTGTTAATTCCAGTTTTTTTTTTTTAAAGTTCCAGAAAATGACTGGAACGAATAATAATAATAATAATAATAATAAATTTTTATTATAAAAATTTAATTTTAAATAATTAATCTTAATAAAATTAAAAATTAATTAATGATACGAACACATTTAAAATATCCGAGTTATAAATTTTCCGAGTCGAATTTATTAATAATAATAATAATAATAATAATAATTTTTTATAAATTATTTTATTCGACGTCTGGTTTATTGTCTGGAACGTCGATTCGTCGAGATGTTTTTTTCATTTTAAACATTTTTTTTTTTTTACTCGTTTTGATGTCGTCGCGCACGTGATTGGTCGAAACATTTTCCAGGAACGTTTCCCGGAAACACGCGTACTCTCTTTATGAGAAAATTCTTAAACATTATAACTTTTCCATAGTTTTATTTTTAATTCGAAGTGTGTGCGTGCGTGCGAATTATTCCAGTTTGCTTTTTTTCCCTGTTTTATTCTATCTTTCTTTTCTTTTCTTCTTTTCAATTCAAAAATTTAAACTGGAACGTTCATCATTTTTTATCCAGTCCTGTCGTTAACCGATCGTCGAATTTTCCAGCGTCCGGAATTCTTCATTTTTTTTTCCCACTCATCATATTATTATTATTAATTATAATCGACGACGCGTAATAATAAAAAATTTTTAATTTTTTCCTTATTCCTCTCCCTCCCCCCACCCTTCGACTACCCACGCGCTGGAATCATTATCATTATTACTTTTTTTTACAAAATCAAAAAACTCAAAACACGTTTTTTTTCTTTTTTTATTTTATTTTCCAGGTAATTCTAGGGATTTAAATTAAAAATCCTTAATCTCTCATTAGGTTTTCGTAATCTGGATTTTATTATCGTTATTCACCTTCTGTTATTATTATTATTATTATTATTATTATTATTATTATTATTATTATTATTACTTTTTTCCAGATTATGTTTTTTTTACGCTCGATTAAATTATTAATAAATTTTTTTTTTTTGTTTTAATTCTGGAAACAAGGGAGAGAGAGAGACGACGATGACGACGATGGTAATAATAATAATAATAATAATAATAATAATCGTGTAAAAATTACCGTCTGGAAAAAACGATGAAAATGTTTTTTTCACAGAAAACTGTATTTAAAAATTTAATTTTTTTTGTGTTGTGTTGTGTTGTCACTTTCCGTTGTTTCCGGAAACGAATTAAAAAAAAAAAAACGTTTAAATAATAATAATAATAATTTTTTTTATCATCGCGTCACGCGGGAACGTATCGTTTTGGAGAATTATCCCTCCAAGTCAATTATTATTATTATTATCATTATTATTATTTTGTGTAATTGTTATTTTAACTTTGGGATTTTCAAAGTAATTTCGTATTAAAAAAAAAAAAAAGAAACAAAAACATTTTCATCATCATTTTTACGTTTGTTTGTTTTGATTAAGCAGACGAAATAAAATTGAAAATAATAAAAATGGGAAAGAGGAAAAGGAAATTAACAAAAATATGGCTTAATTATTATTATTATTATTATTATTATTATTATTATTATTATTATTATTTTCCCTTTTCAATTTTAATGGGTGTATTAAAATGTGTCGGGAATTTTAATTATTCATATAACCGGAAATAAAAGTCGAAAAAAAAAAGAGATCAAATCTTTCGAAAAAGACAATTTTTATATGTTTTTCTTTTTTTTTTTTTTATTCGGAGGGAGAAAGAAGTTGTATAAAAAAAAAAAAAAGAAAAGAAAAGGAAACTGGAAAAACCGGAAAATCGATACACGACAGCATGAATTTCTTTTCATTGTTCCAACATTAAAAAAAAGAACACGATTTTCTAATTTTCTTTCTTTTTTTTTTTTTCTCCCCCCAACTCGTTCTTCTCTCTCTTTCCTTTTCAATTTTTCTTTTTCCCCTTTTTAACCCTCTCTCTCTCTCTCTTTCTTCATTTATCTTCCACCTCCCTTCTTTTTACATTCAATTTGGTAAGAAAGAAAAATAATTAAGTCACATAAAATTACAAAATTAATATTTAACTCACGAAATTTTTTTTTACAAATCGAAAAAAATAAGAAAGAAAATTCAATAATTGTCAAAAAAGAAAAAAAAAAAACCCCGATCATTAGTCAGAAACAAAAAGTATTAAAGAAGAGAGAAAAAGACAGAAGGTAAAAGTAGAAAAGGAAAAAAGAAAGAAAGAAAGATACGGAGGTAAAAAAAGGGGGAAAAGAAAAGCGAGAGAGAGAGAGAAAGAGAGAGAGAAAAACATTTTCCGAATCGTTTAAAATCACCTGTTAAAATCCAATACAATGTTTAACTTATTAATCGATAATTTAAAAAACTTTCAATTTAATTAAAGACACGTCTCGAAACAAAAATCTTTTCCTATATTGTTGGTTGTTTGTTTATTTTCCAATGTTTGTATTACAATTTCAAATTTTTTTTTTTTTTAAGGAGACCTAATCTACAGACACGTCTTTTCCATCAAATATTTTAAAAAAAACATTTCGTCTTGTATAAAAAAAAATTTATATAAAAATAAAAAAGAAAAGAAAGGAAAAACAAACAAACAAACGACAAATGCTGAAAAAACAGGATAAATTACAGCAAAGTTCATTCTTTCGTTCGTTCGCTTGTTTGTTTGTTTGTTTGTTTTTTTAAAAATAGAATTAATATTTAAGTTTATTCAAATTATAATGATTATGAAACAAAATATATAAATATATAAATGAGAGAGAGAGAAAGAGGGAAAACTCGTACAAAGTTTTATCTATTACAAAACAAATTAATACACAACAAACATTTTGAGATCGTTTATACGAAATTGTTAATTACACGTAATTGATACGTAAATTTTGTTTACGTACAAAATTTTCCACGGAAACAATCAACAAACAATCAAAATCATTTCCGCTTTAAAGAAAAATCTTTTAAAAATAAATTTTTTCAAAAAAAAAAAAATAAAAAACTTTTTTACACGTAAAAATAAATTTAAAAAAAAAAAATTTTACGACGTCAGCACAACAACAACAACAACAACAATCAAAGCCATCAAATTGACGCATATAACAACAACAACAACAACAACGACAAAAAAAATCGAATGGGAAAATAATACAAAAAAAAAAAAAAAAAGAAATTCAAGATCACGACGAAAACTTTTTTTTTCTTTTTTCTTTTTCTTCGAATTCCCCTTACGATTCTTTCTGATTTTTCTATCGTCTCCTTCCACGTTCGTTCCAAAAAAAAAAAAAATTTTTTTTTTTCTTCCCCTCGGCTGCTGTCGGATGCGCAACCAATTTCACGACATCATATTTATATATATACAAAATTTTTTTTTTTTTTGTTGGCAACGTTCATACCGAAAAGTAAAACTTTTAAAAAAAATTATTATTATGATCGCGTAAGAAAACGTTTCCGTTTTTCCAGTTTTCCAGTTCGACTATCCTCCCCCCACTCCTGCCGTCCTTGCTTCCCTCTCTCCTTTTCCGCTATCTCGTTGTAAAACAAATAATAAAAAAGAAAACAAAAAAAATCGAAACAAACGAACGAGAATATTTTGTAATAAAAAAATTTTCTTTATTAAACTTTGTTCCTGACACGTTTCTTTGGAATATGATAGATTAATTTCCCCCTACTCCCTTCCTTCTTTCCCGTTTATTTTTTCGACTAATCCATTTCGTTTGTCCGAAATTTTTCATTACGAAAAAAACGTTTAAAGCAATAATAATAATAATAATAATAATAATGACCGATAATTATTTTCGAATTAAAAGAAAAAAACGTTTCTTCTGCTCCTGTTTTTCTTTTTTCTCCTTCCACTGCGTTTTTTTTCTTCTTTTTCTTCTTCAAATGTTTCACGCTGCGTTTTTTTTTTCTTTTATGTATTATTTCGAAGTCACGCCCCAGACATTATTACATTTCGTGGTTGGTTGTTGTTGTTGTTGTTACATTTCGAACCGACTTTTGTCTTGTTTTATTTTTTTTTGTCTTTCGTTTCGTCCGTTACTGTTTGTTTGTTTGTTTGTTTTTTTTTTTCTTCTGACGTATTCGTTTCATTTATTTCTTTTTTGTTCTTTTTCTCTTTTTCTTTTATTACCCTCTTACCTAATTTACTATTTTTTTTATTATTTCTTTTTTTTTTTTTACATCCGGGCAATCAAGTTTTTTTTTCTTTTCTTTTCTTTTTCTTAGCTAACGTAAAATTAAAAATTTTCTTTTTTTTTTTTTTGTTTTGTGTAACACAAAGTTGAACTTTGACTCGTTTTAATGTTTCTGACAATTCCGCCATTTTATTTTCATGTTTATGTTTTTTCTCTTTTCATCGCTTTTCATCGCTTTTTTTTTTAAACCGGAAATATAAAATTTAAAATTTTAAAAAAGAATAAAAAAAAATTCGCATTTCGCGTTTTTTTTTTTTTTGTTAACTCCTGAATAAATTTTTTTTGGGGGGCCATTGGAAGGAGAAAATAGGAAGGGAGAACTATAAAAAAAAATTAAACAATCGCTATTAAAAGAAAAAAAAAATTTGAATTTTTTATGGTGAAAAGTGAAAGGAAAAAATAATTTTTTTTTCAGTTAAATTTCATTCGTTTTTCCATTTTTGAGGGGGCAGGAGGGCAGGAGAAGGGAGGATCAAATTTAGTGAATTCGTTCTATCGACAAACTTTCAAATTTTAAGGTCATTAAATCGAAAATTTTTCCAACGTTATTACGACAGGTTATTCAAAAAAAACAAAAAAAATTTTTTTTCCTCTCATGTTGTGCGAGTCGAAAAAAAGAAAAAAAGATAAAGAGAAAGGGAAAGAAAGAGAGAGAGAGATAGAGAGAGAAACATGAAAAGTTTCAAATATCATCAACAGATTAACCAGACGTCTACTTAAGAATGACTTAAATATACATCTCACACTTGGAAAGGATCTGGCATTTGGTTTTTTCATCGTGTTTCCTTTTTTTTTTTCTTTCCTTTTTCTTTCCTTTTTTTCTTACTTTTTTTCATCACAAAAACCATCACCACCATCACGAGAAAAGGAATTATCTTTGGTTAAAAGCAACAAAGAATTCGATTTTCTAAGAAAAGAAAAAGAGAAAACCTCAAAATGTTTTGTTGAAATTTCTTCTTCTTTTTTTTCTTCTTCTTTATTTATTTTTATTTTTTATCTTCCATATTTTCAAGACTCTTGTACAATTAATCCTGTTTATATCTTAAAGCTTTTACTTTTCCTGCCTTTTTTCTATATATATATATATATATTTTTTCCTCACTCCCTCCCTCTTCTCTTTTTTTTTTTTTTTTAAAGGCTTAAAATAATTCAAAAATAAAAAAAAAAGAAAAACTGTTTTTCTTTATTTTTACTTTTTCTTAATGAAAAAAACCTTTAAGTGCAAACCTTGAGCCTTTTTTCACTTAGTCATTAAAAAAAAAAAAGCAGAAGAAGAAAAAGAAAAGATTAAAAACAGAAAGAATAAAAAAAAAGAAAAAAGAAATTAAAGTAAAAACTAAAAAAGGTTTTCAAAATATAAAAAAAAAAATTACATATATATATATATAAATATTTTATAATATTTTCTCATCACCCCCCCCCTCTCTCTCTCTCTCTCTGCGTATGTGTACGTCTCTCTTTCCCTCTCTCTCTGTGTGTGTGCGTGTGTGTGTGTGTTGTTTGTTTCTCTCTCCCTGTTTGCCTGTTTCTCTTTCTTTCTCTCTCTGTTTGCCTGTCTCTCTCTCTCTCTCTCTCTACCCCTTGCTAGGATCTCATTCAAAAATTTTTTTTGTTATTTAATAAAGAAACGTTAATTATCATCTCCTCCCCCACTACTACTTTAATCTAGAATTTTCTTTGATCGAACAAATTAAAAAAAAAAAAAAAAACGAATTTTGGCCGATATTGAATTTATTTATTTGTTTGTTGTTTGTTACAGGATACAAAAGGAAGTCGTGCAACGTCTCCAAGGCTTAAACCGGATACCAGTCGTAAGTTTTTTTTTTTAATATTTTTTTTCCAAATTTATTATTAAGAAAACTAAATAATAATAATAATAATAATAATAATAATAATAATAATAATAATAATAATAATAATAATAATAATAATAATAATAATAATAATAATTTTTTTCCGAGTAAATAAAAACGACGAGAACAAATTTATAAAAAAATCATCACCACCACCATCCCTAATTTTCTTATTATTAATTCTATTTACACTTTTATACGTTTTTTAACGGGGGGGAGGGAAAAAATTTTAAACATCCGGTCGAATAACAACATCTCTCGATCAAGTTTCCGATAAAAAAAAAAATAAGAAAAAAAAAGAAAAGTTTTTAAACTTAATTTTATTAATTTGCACAACATTTTCTTATTGACTTTTCTTTTTTTTTTTTTTATTCGCCCGCATTTTTTCCCTTTCCCTTTTCCCCTCTTCCTTTTCTTTTCTCATTTTTTTTAGAAAGAAAAAAAAAAAAAAAGAAACTTTTTTTTTGTGTTGCTTAAAACTAATAACGGTACAGATTTGCAATCTTTTTTTCTTTTTCTTCTTCCACTTTTTTTTTCATTTTTTTTTTATTTTCTTCCATTTGAAAATTAATTAAAAAATTAATTATGAAGTCAATAGCAGACTTTTATTATCGTTATTATTATCATTATTATTATTATTATCACCATCATCACCCGTCGTAATTATACTTTAAATATAATTAAACAATTTAAAGTTCGTTTATAAAAAAAAAAAAAAAAAAAAAAAAAATTTTTTTTTTTGGCTTTTTTGTTTTACGGATTTCTAAAGAAACAAAAAAAGGAAAAATGTCAAAGGAAAAAAAAAAAAAATTAAAAAAATTTTTTAATTGAAAATAAATTTAAGGGGAAAAAAAAAAATTTTAATTTTTAGGGGTACGCGAGTATGTTTGAGTCCCTACTTCCTCCTCCCTCCCCTTTCCCCCCCTAAAACAAAGCAAAAGCAGCAGAAGAAAAAAGAAAAAAAATCGAACGTGAAAAATCAAAAGTCTCGTTTTTTTTTTTTTCGTGGCACGTGAAAAAATTTTACGTGATTAAAATTTTTTTTTAAATTTTTACTTTTACTTTTTCCCTTTTTTTTTTTTCCTTTTTACTAATCCGAACCCGGAAATGGTTTTTCCATCTCTCTCTTTCCCTCTCTCTCTCTCTCTCTCTCTCTCTCTCCCCTTTACTTTCTTATAAACATCATCACACTTTTAAAATAGAAACTTTAACTTAAAAAAAAAAAAATAGTTACGTTTTTGAAAAGCGATATAAAATTCCCAGAGGATAAAATGAAAAAAAAAGAAAAGAAAAAGAAAAAGAAAAAAACTTTTTCGTCTTCTGCTTTTATTCGACCTTTTATCATCATCATTCTTTTTATTTATATTTATAAATCAATATGCACGTTGACGTTTTTTTTTTTTTTTACATATTTTTTTTTTTTAAATTATTTTC
>NW_002987850.1:137297-139308 GCF_000006295.1 Pediculus humanus corporis | reverse complement strand
AAATAAATAAATAAGGAAAAAATTTTCAATTTAAAAAAAAAAAGAAAAAAGTTTAGGTAAATGGAAAGTTTTAAAAATTTTACACTTAGCGCGCTCTTTTATTTAACATTATAAAAACGTGATTCCTTTTTTTAATGTTTAACATTAACCCTTCGTTTTTCTTCTTCCACTTTTATTTTTTTTTTTCCCCTACATAAAAACATCTTCTCCCACTTTCCCGAACGTGATACAACCGTTAATAATAATAATAAACGACGCCTTATCATTCACCAATATTTTTTTTATCGATATTAAATATTATTATTCATATTTGGTCATTTGATAATGTGACGTGTGCGTTCGATAAAAACTCACACGCACTCACGCACGTTTACGCAATTTCAGTTTTATATCAACAGGCAAATAATAATAATAATATTTTTTTTAGAGGACAAAAAAATACATTTTTCACGTCGTTCGTAAGGAATAAAACATTTACCATAAATCCAAACAAAAAAAATTGTTTTTTTTTTTAAACGTTTCAAATTACTAGGGCGGATATTGGCTCAAAAAATAGAAAAATGGCGGTTGAGAGGGGAAGAGGGGGAAAAGGTGATGGGTCAAACTCTAACACACACAAAAAAAAAAAAAAAGAAAATTGAAATGTAAATTTTTTCAAATACAATAAATAATTTTTTAAAAAAAATTTTATTTTAACCGTGAAAATCGATAGAAATTCAATTTCGAGTGGAGTGGAGGGGAGTGGAGAGTGGATGGGGGGAGAAAGTAAGAAAAAAAAATAATTTTTTTTTTTTGTTTAACCGACAAGAGAGACATAAAAAGAGAGAAAAAAAGAAAAACCGAAAAATAAATTTACACTTGAGCCTTTGACATTTTTTTTTATCGTTTTTTATCCTTCCCATACATTCAACTCGTGTCACATGCTAAGCATTATCATAGTAAAATATAACGGAAAATTTTCGAGAAAGAAGAAAAAAAAAAATACACGTTTAAAATCGAAATTTTTGAAAATATTTACACTAATGACACGACAACAAAATAAAATACACAACCGACATTCATATCCATTCGAATATACCTTAATGATACCAATTTAATAAAAATTTTCTTATCCTTCCTACCGCTATTTCAAACCTTATAGACTTTATAATGTTTTCCCTAAATATTTATATTTTTTTATTTTTTTTTTTACGTAAACATAAAGCAGAAGAAAAAAAATAAAGTGAGAGGGGGGAGGGAGTGAGGAGGAAAAAAAAAACTCGGAAAGCCAAATAATAAATTACGTTTGCGTAACATTAAAAAAAAAAAAAAAAACTTTGTTTCTAATTTATTGAATTACATTGCGGCAACCACTTTATCTAACTTTGAAATATTGTATACAATAGTGCAACCTTAATTAAATTTTTGTCTACCTTGTTTCTTTTCAATTTCCTTTCATTTTTATTTTTATTTTTTCCCGTACCTTTCTCCCCTCTCTACCTCTCTCTCTCCCCCACTCACTCTCTTTCTATTACCCTTCTGTGTCATTCCCTCCACCACTGTTTACTTCTCTCTCTCTGCATCTCTTTCTACTACTACTATCCTTCTGTATTACTTCCTCTACCTCTTTCTCCCTCCCTCTCTCTCTCTATCTCTCTGTCTACATCACGGTTAGCTTTTCCCTTTCCATCATTTTTTTTATTTTTTTTATATATTTTATTTCCGTTTTGTTATTGCTCTTGTTGTGCCATCAAGAGCGAAATAACCGGATTTGTATATATTTTATTTAAAAAAAAAAAAAAAAAAAAAAACGACCGGCATGTCGTTGTATCTGTTCATTTCAACCGGAAAAGTTTTAAACAAAATAATAATAATAATAATAAAATCATCCCGTTTAATTTTTTTTTTTTCATTCGGTAAATTTATGACTTAACATTTCGACGAACGAAAAAAAAAAAAAAAAAAAGAAAATTAGAAAAATAAATAAATAAATATTACTATATGTTTGAAATTGTGTGGAGCGGAGAGGAGG
>NW_002987850.1:102503-137277 GCF_000006295.1 Pediculus humanus corporis | reverse complement strand
TCCTCTAGAGAGTATATTAAAAAAAAAAAAAAAACATTTTTTCATTTCATTAAACAGGCATTACATACTCTCTCTCTTTCTCTCCAACATCTTCTCGTACATATATAATTAATGTTTTTACTTTATGTTTTATAACCGTTTTCAAACGTGTCACGTTGACCGCGAAGTGAGTGAAATAAATGAAAAAAACAAAACAAAAACGCAATGTTTAATAATAAAACCAAAAATTTAAAACCCCCAGAATTTAAAATTTAAAAAAAAAAAAAAAAATTTTTTTGTTTTAATTTATAGTTATTGCGACTTTATCCGTTTTTTTTTTTTAATAAAAAACTCTATAAATTATAGTAATAACGACTATTTTGTGATAACTATAATTATAGAGGAGATAAATATATCGATATGGAAAATCAAAAAACGTTTTATTGTGTTGATTTTAATTAAAATTTTCATTTATTATTTTCCTTGTTTCGCCTAAGAGGAAATATAAATAAAAATTATTATTATTATTATTATTATTATTATCGTCGTCGTTTTTATTTTTTTAAAAAAGAAAATTAGTAATTAGGTAACGTTATTGAGAAAAAAAATAAAAAATAAAAACAACATAATTTTATTCCATTAAAATGTAATAATAATAATAATAATAATAATAATAATAATAATAATAATAATAATAATAATAATAATAAATAAGGAAAAAAAAAAATTTTTTTTTTTTTAACGGAATAAATTAAACGTATCGATCGCAGTCGAGTGGGGTAGGGAGGGGAGGGGGGGTAAAAGGATGAAAAGAAAGAAAAAGGTTGAAAAAAAAAAAAACGTTAGAAAAAAAAAACATCAAAGGAAAATAATAGTAAAGAGAGCCTGACGGTGTAACTTTTTTCGTAAAATTTTAATAGGAGAAAACCGCCATTGTGGTTTTTTTTCTTTTTTTTCAAGCGTTATATAATTTATTTTATTTGTTCCGGACTTGAGATTTTTTCACCCGTCGTTATCATTTTCCTCGTTTTTGTCGTCATAGTCGTTTATATGTATTTCACAGTTCAAAAAGAAACAATGAAAAGAAAGAAAGAAAACGAAAAAATATATATAAATAAGAAGAATGAGATGAGAGAGAGAAAGAGAGAGAGTAAAAGAAAAGAAAAGAAAAGAAAAGTAAAGAAAAATAATGGTACAAACGGGAAAAATGAATCTTTCTTTTCCGACCGCAGTAATAAATATTATTTTCAAGAGTTTTAACATTAATAAAACAACCAGAAAACAAACGCGGCGGGGGGGGAGGAGGTGGAAATAAAAAATTTTATGTTTAATTTCGACCTCCCTAATTAAATAATTACACGTTTTAAAAAAAAAAAAAAAACAAAAACTTTAAAGAAAGTATCAAGTATGAAAATGCGTGTACACACACACACACACACACACACTTAACAGTCATTTCCTCGTTCCCTTCCCCTACGCTCCCACACATACACACATACACACACGCACCCACGCACACGCACGCACGCACGTTACTAAAATTCATTTAAAAAATTATAATTAACATTTTTATTTAAATTGCACGCGACTCGAATTCTGGAAAAAAAAAAAAAATAAAGTAAAATTTTCTCATTTCCTCTTCCCCCGTTTTCCCCACCTTCCTCCTCCCTCCACTCCCCTGGCTAACCCGAAGGCAAACACACACACACAAACAAAATGAGGAACACAAATAACATTTTTTATATATTTTCATAGAATTTTCTAGACATTTTATTTGGCGTTAATATTATTTTTATATATTTTATATACTCCGGTGAATATCGTAATAAACTACACGTTATTATTAATTTTCTTTACGAAAAAAAAAAAAAAAAAAAAAAAACAAAATGGCGAAATATATATATGTAAATATTTATTAAAAAATAAATAAAAATTTTCGTTCCGATTTGCGAATTTTATACACAGTTCGAAAGTTGGCAGCCTTGGTAAAAATTTTCATAAATAATTTAAACGAATTGTATTCATTATAAACGTAACTGATCGATTAAGAACTTTTTTTTTTAAAAAAAAAGTTATTCGAATTGAAATCATCTTCTGACACGATTTTTAAAAAAAAAAAAATTTCTTATCATCATCTTTTTGAGCGTTTTTTTTTTTTTTTTTTGGTTAAATTTGAAATCGGGCCCGTCTTTTTCGTAATGTTTTACATAACATAATTTCATCAATACGATCCCAACATTTTTTATAGTTTTCGTGACGTTAAATCATTAAAGTCGTGCAATTAACTAAAAAATAATTTCAACTTTTTTTTTTTTTCTTTTTTTTTCCCTTTCCTTCCACGAAATAAATTTGATCAAGTCAAAAAAAAAAAAAAAAAAAAACATGGGAAAAATGGGGAAAAAATGGATAAAAATAAAAAATAAAAAAAAATAATAATAATAAAACGCCGAAAATAAATTTTTTTTTTTGCATTTTATTTTCGGGTTAAAGGAAAAAAAAAAAAGGAAACGCAAAAAAAAGGAAACGCAAAAAAAAAGGAAAAAAAAAAAAAATTAATTCCGGTTGTTTTTATTGACTAACTAAGAAAGATTACAATGAGTAAAAATCTTGTGTAAATATTTACAATAAAACGATTGGATTCCCGTAGGTGTTTGTAAAAAATTATAATTTTTTTTTTTTTTTTGTTTTCCTTTTGTTTACAAATAAAAAAAAAAAAAAGGGGGGCAAAAAAGGTTTTGAAAAAGGTTTTGAAAAAAGGTTTCAAATAAAATAAATTTTTAAACCCCCAACTTATCACGGTAAAAAAAAAAAAATTTTTTTCATACCACCTTGTTTTTTCCCTCTCTCTCTCTCTCTCCCCCTTTGAATACAATAACGAAATAAATGAAAATTTAACGTTTGATTTTCACGAAAGGTAAAACAAACAAAAAAAAAAAATTTTTAATATCACGATTTTCCTGGGAAGGAAACATTACCCCTCAACCCATCCCTCTCCCGTCCTAAAAAAAAAAAAAATGTAAAAACTTTTCTACAGCAAATGATGTCAAACGTGTAATTTTTTTTTTTTTTTTTTCGCACGAGCCTATTAAAAATTTAGGTTAAACAACAATAACAACAATAACGATATCGAGTCGTTTGGGTTTTTAAAAACAAAACCGGAAACGTTAAATAACAAAACAAACGTCAAAAAAAAAAAAAAAACGAAAATCAATCATTGTCACATCGATAATTTTACATTCGCTAATCAGATTTAATTCGCGCCTTTTTTTTGGCACATTTTCCACGATTCTCATTCCAGTAGAACAACAACAACAACAACAACGTAGGTAGGAAATGAAAACGTTTCAACTTGTCAAATTACAACCCAAAAAAAAAAAAAGTAAAAAAATTTATTACTCGTAATTATTTAAAAAAGGGAATATAAGTCGTTGATAAAAAAGAAAAAAAAACAAACAAACAAACACTCGGGATTTGTCGTCATCATCATCATCATCATCAAGAAAATTTAACTAATTTTACATGCGTGACATTTTTGTACAAATAGAAATCCAACAAGGAAAATCCGAAAACGAAAAACAACCTCAAATAAAATTTATTATTCTTCATTACCTAAATCCTTTCGCTTTTTATGTTTGTTTAAGAAACAAACGAAAATTTTTTTTTTTATTTGTAATTTATTTTTTTCCTGAAAAAAAACTCAAAAATTTTCTTCTTTCTCCTTTACCCTCCCTCTCACTTCCCTCACCCCCGCAAAAAAACCTTATCAACCTTCCTTATTATTATTATTATTATTATTATTATTATTATTATTATTATTATTATTATTATTATTATTATTATTATTATTATTATTATTATTATTTCAAACAAAAAGAAACGCACGTATACACGATTACGTAATTAATTAAAAAAATTTTCCTAAAAAAAAAAAAAAAAAAATGGAACGACCTTAAAATTCTGTTTGTTGAACAACCAACCAAACGACAACCGTTCGACCCAGTCTTTCATCCAAACATAAAACAAAAAAAAAAATGTTTACTCATAATTTAATAAAAAAAAAAAATTTTTCCCTAAAGAAAGTAATAATAATAATGATAATAATAATACATATTTATTTATATAAACGTCCCGATTAATTATAATTTATCACTAGTATAATTATAAGCATTAGTTTTAATTAATTTTTTTTTTTTAAAGGGGGTAAATAATTAAGATAATAAATTACCCTTTTTAAACGTATAATAACCGTTCGAACGTTTTTTTTTTTTTCCACCGCAACATAAAAAAAAACTTACGAAATTATTACCGACAAAAAATAAAAAAATTTTTGTTGTCACATAAAAAAAAAACGATCGAAATTTTTTCCGGTAATTTTTTTAGGAAAAGTCGTCATTAATTAGTTTATCTTATTTGAATAGGTATTCTCCCCTTCCCCCTACCCAAAAAAAAAAAATGGCCGTCGGCGAGAAACAAAAAAAAAAAAAAGAAAAACAGAGGACCGTAATTTAATTTAATTTAATTGCACTTAATTCAAGTTTGTTTTAATTCGAAAAATGTGGAGGAAAAAACGAACAAACAAAAACAAAAATTATTCGTGTTCGAACATGTTTAATATTGTGCTGATGACGTAACAAGGTAATAAAAATATGTAAAAGTTGTAAACATTTTAATAAAATGTTTAATATTATTGATAAAGGCGGAAAAACAAAGGAAAATCGTTTTTGACTATTCGTTCGGCTACCCGTTTGCACCCGTTTGTCTGCTTTTCCTTCCTCAACAAACGAAAATTTTCCTTTTTTTTATTACTTTTTAATTTGTAATTAATAAATTTAACTCGAGTGATTTCAAGTCAAATTTTTCATAAAGATAATAAAATAGTTTATAATTCAGTTAATTTACCCTTAACGTTCTTATAATTAAGACCCTGAGAACTTCCCTTCCAGTAAATAAAAAAAAAAAAAAATGGCGGTAATTTGGTTGCTTTGATCTACAAACAACGTAAAAGCTTTTACGAGAGTTTTTTTTTTTTTTTATATTTTACTACTTTAAATCATATTTTTATTTTATACGTCTCGTACGTGTCGCGACGATGACGTTTTTCTTTTTACCTTTTTACCTTTTTTTTTTTTTTTTTTTTTTTTTTACCCATAACCAAAAACCGACTTTGAAAAAAAAAAATGTCAAACTTCCTCTTTGAAGATGAAGAAGGTCTTTATTACACTTTTTTTAACAAAAAATTTTAAAAAATCGATCGAAATTCTTCATTAGTCGTAATGTTTTTTTTTTTTTTTTTTTATACTACGATACGATTTTATGACTTTTCAATTTGTAAATTTACTGTTTCGATCGTGATCGCAGTCAGTGGCGTACGTAGGAAAAAAAACTAAAAAATCGTTTAAAAAACTTAGCATTCACGTAATAATGTGAGTAAATACAGCTTTTCACATATTTTCCCGCTCGAAATTTTAATACCCCGCTTTCAATTTGAAATCAAATCATCCTCCTCCTCATCATTATTATTATTCTTCTTCGTTAAATTCCCGATATTATTTAGCGGTGTTATCCCGTGATTATCAATTACAAAAATAATATCAAATATCAAATATTTTAACCATCTAATTAATATAATCGAATCAATATTGTTTGTTGAGATTTACGAGAATCAAATACGTGATTACGTATAAAAAAAAAAAAAATAACGGTTTTACGTATGTAAATCATGCAATTATTAAAACAAACATGGCGGAAAATTAAAGCGAGAAAAAAAATGAAATTGTAAAACCCCCCCCCAAAAAAAAAAAAAAAACAAGAAAATTTTCCAGCATGAAATGAACGTATGATAAAAATCCAGGAGCGCAACAATTTTTTTTTTTTTTTTTTTAATTAAGTGTAAGAGTGGTTAAAGCATGCAATTATTATTATTATTAATAAATTTTTTAATACGTGGAGGAAGGGGAGGGGGAAATAAGCGTAGATTCCTCGCAATAACCCTTCCCTTATTTTTTTTTTTTATAAAGGTCAATTAACCTGAAAGCGAGAGTTCGTCAGGCATTCCGAATTTTTTTTTTTTGTTTTTATTTTTTATTTTGTCGCCATTGTTTCGAAAATAGGACTATGAAAACGACTCGGTATTATTTGAATAATTAAAAAAAAAAAGGTAAAAGTTCATTAAATTCAAACCTGATGAGTTGTACGAGGCGAAAAGATGGTGACATAAAATAAAAGCAGAAGTCGAAATGTTGGGGGTGGTAAAAGTTGCAAGAGTGGTAGCAAGAGTGGTAGAAATGGTAAAAAGTAGCGAATAAAAAAAAAAAAAAAACGGTAACGAAAGCTCACTAACATTCCCCCTCCCCCCTCCCCCCGATTAGTTTTCGTGATGTAAATTTTTTTTTTTTTTTTTTGGGAAGGAGAGAAAGGGGATTTACCTCGTTTCGTTTCGTTTTTTTTCTTTTTTTTTTTTGCACGCAATTATTTTTTCAAAAAGTTATTTAAATATATGCACGGGATAAATATTCGCAAAACAAAAAAAAAAAATGACGTCATAACGAACGAAAAGAAAATTATTATTATTATTATTATTATTATTTCCCTCTTCTTAATCGTAACAATTTTTTTTTTCCACTACCGATTGCATTTACTATATAAATTATACGTTTGACGCTTTTTGTAACGTGCATACACACACGCATACACGCACTCACGCACACAAAAGTGCATATTCGTATACATATACATGTAAAATCAACAATAATCTCTCAAGTTCTCCCCACTTTTTTTTTTTTTTTTTTAATAAATATTTCACCATTTTATTTATTACGTAATTTTTTTTTTTTGTTTAGTCGAAAGTAATAAAAATAAAATCTGATAAAAAGGTTTTAGCATGCAAAAGTTTAAGTTGAACTTAAATAAAATAATTAATCTTAACAATAATAAAATAAATAAACAACTAAACTGTATGGAAAACTTTTACGATCGTAATTACCCGATTAAGACTTTCTTCGTTTCATTATTATCATTATTATTATTATTATTATTACTATTATTATTATTATTATTATTTTCTTTCTTCTTATTCGTCTTTCTTAATTTTTATAAAATTAATGATGATGCTGTTTTTTTTAAAAAATTAAATCTCGTGTCGCGTACCGAGTAAAAAAAGTATTCGTTTCGGTTTGTTTGACGCATTTTTTTTTTTTTTTTTAAATGCGTGATGATAATTAACGATGCGTAAAAAAAAAAAAAAACATTTCTCCCCCTCTCCATTGCGCCCCATTGAATTTTTAAACGGGTTGGAAGGGGAAGGGGGGAGGAGAGGGGGAAAAGGGAAACAACAACAATGGCCGAACTAAACGTCCGGCTTATACGTGATAACATCCGGTTAATGCTTATCGTTAATAAAAAAAAAAAATAAAATAAAATAAAATTCATAGCGAAGCGTGATAATACAGGGAATAAGGTTAACTTGCAACAAAACCGGAAATGCAATAAAAATGCGTTTTAAACGGGGGAAAAAAAATGAAAGAAAAAAAAAGAAAAAAAAAATTATTCAAAATAAAATTAAGTAAAATAAAATGTTTTTTTCTGTTTTTTTCTTTTTTTTTTTTTTTTGATAAAATTTAAATTGATAATTAAATATCACTTATGAATTCGTAATAAAAACAAAATAATAATAATAATAATAAAATTTATTATTTCATATTTCAATAGCATGCTTCCTTTTTTTTCCTTTTTTTTCCTTTTAAATAATTTACCAATTCGTTAAATTATTCACGGGGGTAAAAAAAAAAAAGAAAAAAAAACAATGGAAATCACAAAAACGAGTAAATAAATATTAAATAAAAGAAAAAAAAATCAAAACGGGTGGTTAATTGCAATTTTATGCGAAAGCTTACGCTAACCAAATAATAATAATAATAATAATAATAATAATAATAATAATAATAATAATGAAAATGTATTCGAACACGAATAAATTATTATTATTTTATTACTTTTCGTAATTTTCATGCTGTTTTTTTTTTTTTGTATATCGAACAATCGAGTCTTCGATAAGAGAGAGAGAGAGAGAGAAAAATAAAAATTTTACGTTGGCAAGCCTGAAAAATAATTTTTTTTTTTTTCCAGAACATTATCACATATTCGTTGGTGATCTGAGTCCGGAAATTGATACGCAAACCCTTAGAGATGCATTTGCACCGTTTGGAGAAATTTCGTAAGTTTTTTTATTTTTTTTTTAATTATATATTTTAATAACCTAACGAAGCGATAGTGCGTGAGTGCGTGAGTGCGTGCGTGTTTTTCTCACCCCTAACACATCGTAAATAACAAACAACTTCCGAAAACTTATCACAAATGTTCTACTTTTCCCGTAAAAATAAAAAAAAATTTATGAACGATCAAGCATTCGATATTTTATAATGACATATCGAAAACAAAAAATATAATAATAATAATAATAATAATATTAAATATCATGTTTATAATATTTTCATAAGAGATAAAATTACGTTAAAAAAAAAAAAAAAAAAACAATAATAATAATTATTCTTTTTTTTTTTTTTTTCGTTATACGAAGGTTATATTTTTTTTGATAAGTTGGGTTGTGCCCATTGCGTGACCCATTTCGGCCTCAGAACACCGTAATTTATTCCAAATAAACCTTTTATTGAAGAAAAACATGACATTAATCACAATTTTTATGTATTTATACGTACGTACGTACGTATACATGTTATACCTTAAAGTCATTTTTACATCGCCATTTTTTTTGGAAAAGAGAGAATGGATGTTGTAATGTTATAAAAAAAGGAAATAATTATTCATTTTTTTTAACGGTAATTTTTATATCCCTACCACTCTTATCCCGTTTTTTAACTCTTTCCTCTCTATTTAAAGATTATGGAAAAACCGTTAAATAATAATAATAATAATAAACGACAAAATATTTCGATGAGAATGATAATATGTGGAGTTAAAAATTTTATTTTTTTTTAATTAATTACATTATGTTAATTCGAATTGATTTTGAATAATTAAATTACGAGTTTTTTGCACGAATTCCACACGTTTTTTTTTTTTTTTGTTTTTATTATCGATTTCGAAGGTAATCAATCATAAATTGTCGTTGTTTTCTCTTCCTACCTCTCCCTCCCTTTCCTCCCACCTTCCCACCTACCCCTGTACCTCCCTAACTTCCCGCCTTTATTTTTCAAATGCGAAAAATCATAATTGACATCGTTACCTGAATTGTTGTTAACAAAAAAAAAAAACTTTTCACGAAAAACAAACGAAACAAACTTTTTTTTAATATAAAAATAGACAGAGAGAGAGAGAGAGAGAAAAAATAATAATAATAATAAATAATTGCGTATTGTTTTGTAAAAAATAATAAATAATTTATTCCAGTTTAATAATTTGCTGGAAATAATTAGAAAATGTAAAATAATTTTTTTTTTTTAAAAAAAAATGGTAAATTTAACAGTAATAATCACTTTCATTTAAACTTTCGAGTTGTTATGTCGCTTATAAAACAAACAAACAAACAAACAAATTAAAAAAAATAAAAATAAAAGTGTGAGAAAAATACAAAAAAAAAAACTCGTTCCAGAAAATTACTTATATATCCAGGATTTTTTTCTTTTTTTTTACATCTTATATATATATATATATATATATATATATGTATTTAATAATAATATTTTCAGAGATTCCAGAGTCGTAAGAGATGCACAAACGCTCAAATCAAAAGGATACGGTTTTGTTTCTTTCATAAAAAAATCCGTAAGTACAACAACAAAAAAAAAAAAAATTTTTTTTTTCACTTTACAATTGGGATTAAATTTTTTTTTTATTATTTATATATTGTTCTCTTCTTTTACCCCCCACTTCCCCCTCTCCGCCTGTTAAATTTTCAAAGGTGTACGAAAAACAATAACAAAACTTTTTTACTGCTGCATTAAACGACACACAGAGAGAGAAAAAAAAAACAAAAAAAAAACTGGAAAAACTTTCGCTCATATACATATATAAAATTTAATTTACAAATGGTGCACGCGGACGGACCAACAGAATGCATAAAATTAATTAAAAACAAAAGCGTAATTTGCGATCGCTACGGGAAAAAATATAAAACACACTCTCTATCTCACTCTCTCTCTCTCTTTGTATGATAATACATTCAAGCCATTAATTTGCTTTAAAAGAACATACCTGTGCTCCTGTAGGCAATAAAAAAATTACCACCGTAGTAAACTATGAAATTCCCATTCACGGTTTTCTTTTACGATGAAATTTCGATTTTAACTGAATCTGAAAATGACAAAAAAAAAATTTATTAAAATTTTTCAATTGTGACCATGAAAATAATAATAATAATAATATTGTTATTAGAAAGAGAGAGACACAATAGTTAGGAAATATTTTGACGGAAGTGGAAACGAGGAAACAAAAATTGAAGGTCAATCGAAGTTATTTTTAATATTTTTCATGTGAATTTAAAAAAAAAAAAAAAAAAGAAAATTAATAAATAAATTACACGGAAACGCTCGCACAAACAAACTCACACACGCACTTACGCACACGCACACGCATCCGTTTATTACATTTTACATGCGTTCTTACGTAAAATATAAATAAAATGAAAAATTAATAATTTTTAACAATTATAAACCTTTTGTTTTGTTTAAAAAAAAAAAAAACTCGCGCTTGCACACACACACACGCACACACACGCACACGCACATGCATACACACACATACACGAGCGCGCGTTTTTCGGGTGTTTTCACCTTTTTTTTTGAATATATATATTCAAATGAGTTTTTTAACCGCACCGAATTAATTTATTTTATTTTATTTTATTTTACGACCTTTTTACGTTTGTTTTCCTCCTTTTCATTATTTTCATTATTTAGTAAAAAAAAAAAAAAAAAATTCTCGAAAGCAGACATTTTTTTTGTCGTGTTTTGTTGGTCAGTACCCAAAAGACAAAAAAAAAATTTTTTTTTTTTATTTAAAACGAATCCAGTACACCTGCGCTACATTTTCTTTTTTTTAAATAATTTATGTGTATTAATATTTGTATCGCATATCCTTTTCCGGTTCGTTAATTTTTTTTACTAATGTTTAGGAAGCAAAAAGTGCAATAGCTGCAATGAACGGAAGATGGCTTGGAAGTCGAAGTATTCGAACGAATTGGGCAACAAGAAAACCTTCCATCATCAAAGCCGACGGTGAGTTCAAACCATCGAAGATGTGATTTTTTTTTTCGAAGAAGAAGAAGAAATAAAATATTATTATTTGATTTTTAGGTAATACGTTACCTTTGTCATTCGATGAAGTTTATAAACAAACGAGCGCGACAAATTGTACCGTTTATTGCGGAGGAATAACGAATGGCCTTACGGAAGAGCTTGTTCAAAAACATTTTTCACCCTACGGCACCATTCAAGAAATAAAAGTATTCAAAGACAAAGGATACGCTTTCGTAAGGTGAAGAACAAGAGTGCGAACGAATAAAATAAAAATTTCCTGTACTTTCGTGGTCACAAAATGAAAAATTTTCTTTTCTTTTAGGTTTTCGACGAAAGAATCCGCGGCTCATGCAATCGTAGCTGTTCATAACACGGAAATAAACGGACAAACGGTAAAATGTTCTTGGGGTAAAGAAAATTCGGATATGACGGCCATACAACCAACGGGTTTCGATCAACCTGTGGCAGGCACTGCTTTTCCTTATGCATACGGTCAACAAATGGGTTACTGGTATCCCCAAAGTTATCCTTCGGCTACGCCTCAAATACCCGGTCAATATATTCAAAGTGGATTTTCATTGGGTCAATTCGGTTATCATCATCAAGATTTCATAGGGTAAAAATACGAAATGATCGCAATTGCCTTCGAATCAAGTTTACGAATATACGAATCTTCCGCCATTTTTTTTTCTTTTTTTTTTATTTTAAAAAAAAAAGTTTGCCTACTCATTCGAATAATAATAATAATAAAAATATAAACGTTAACGAGCGCTAAATTTTTTAAATAAACTTTTATCCAAGAAAAAAAAAAAAAAAGTTTAAAAGCCTACAGAGTAACAATATACATTAAATCATTGCAGTTCAACGAGTTTATCGCTTTATAAATTTTTCTTTTTTTTCTTCTTCTTCTTTTTCTTCTGCTGCTTTTTTTTATCCTTTTTAAATTATTGCCTAATGAATTGAAGAATTTTATCAATGCTCTCTCTCTCTCTCTCTTTCCCCGACAAATTTTTTTTTTCTTTCCTTAACTCTCCCCATTCGTTTTGCTTTCATTTTTTTTTTATTCGCATCGCTCAAACGCAAAAATTTATTTATTTTTTGCAGAAGACTTAGTATGAATTTATCATCGATATGGAACAACGTGCCAGGTCATACTCAACTTCCGGGTGCCGTACAACATATCGGTCAAGGAACTGCTGCAGCCATACCCCAACCGAACGGTGTTGTGGCTGCATATCCGGTACAACGTTTTCAAGTCAGTTCACATTCATAATAGTGTTTACAAAAAATTAAAAAAAAAATCTACACAATTAAAATAAAATCGATGCAAAAACAGACATAAATAAATAAATAAAAACAACGAACTAATAGATAAAAAAATTTTTTTCCAGTTACCTGAAGATCTCGTCGGCTCCGATTTTACTAGTTTGATGGTAGCGCCGTGACTCTTTATTCTTAAGAATTAATAATAATAATAATAATAATAATAATAAATTCCACAAAATGTGTATATTTTATAAATATTTATAGACATACGAAATTAGATAAAGTAAATTAAATAACGATGATAACAATCTTAATAATAATAATAATAATAATAATAGAAATATATCATAAGTTAAAAATATAAATTTTTTAAGTTACGTTTACGATCTACAAAAAAAAAAAAATTGTACCTTTCGTACGTGTCATTAGAATGTTTTTTTTTTTGTATTCGTCGTATTATTATTATTATTATTATAAGAAATAAATAAATAAATAAAATAATAATAAGTTCGGTGGTAAAACTTCGAAATATCTATCAACGTATATATATAAAAATTTAGTCATCATTTCCTTCTTTCCTTTTTTCCTTTTCCTCCCCCTCCCCCCATTTAAATTAAATAAACATGCCTTAATAGAAAAAAAATATATATATAAAAAATTATAAATTTATTTAGAAAAACAAACAAACAAAATCGTATACAAACGGGAGCAAAAAAAATTGTAGTGATTAATATTTAAAAAAAAAGAAAAAAAATTTTTTTTATGTTTTCCCTTTTGCTTTTGTAAAAAAAAAAAAAAGCATCAATCAATCACTTTATAAATAAATAATGTTGATAACGTATCTATTTACACGACGAATCCATAAAAAAATTATTAAGTTATTAAAAAATATATCAACGATTCATACTCGAAAAAATTATTATGAACAATTCAAATTTTTTTTTTTTTTTGTAAACGTTAACTCTTAAACTCTCTTTTCAAATCGAAACAGTATTTAAAAAAAATAAAAAAATACATAAATACATAGATACATAAAAAAAAATGTCGTATATAATAATAGTACTATATGAAAAAATAATTAATAAAATAAATTTTTGTTTTTAAATAAAAACGTAATGATAAGTTCTTTGGGAAAAAAAAAACAAAATTTACAAAGATAATCAATTAATTATTATTATCATTATTATTATTAATATTATTTATTAATTAAAAGACTCTTAAAAGGTAAAGCGACTCGTTGAATATGGTTCAGTGTCTAAATTTATCGATGTTGATGTATATGTGTATATATAAATATAAAAATTATGTAAAAAAAAAAAGCGATAAAGTGACGTCACACTTAAAACAATTCATTTTTTTGTTTTATGTTTTAAACGTTGGTTTTTAAACCAATATAAATTGTTTAAATAAAATTTTATGTTTTTTTTTTCTTTAAACAAAAAAAAAAAAAAACACAAAAAAATTATTATTATTATATTTTATCAAAGTATATATATACATAACAAAAAAGAAGTTTTTAAAATAAATAAATAAATAAATAAATGAGAATATTTATTCATTTTGAAAAATAAAAATGGTTAATTTATTATCAATGATTATCAATAACTTTTTTTTTTATTTATTATTTATTTTATTTTTATTTATAAAAATAAATGATTTTGTTAAAAAGCTTGTAAAAAATTAATTAATTTAATGATCTAGTCAATAATAATAATAATTATAATAATTATTTGCTATAATATTATTATGTAATTTAGAATAATTTAATAAATTATATATATATATATATATATAAATATGAAAATGAATATAAATAAATATAAAACAAAAGTATTTTATAAAAATCATATATACAACATGTATTATTTGATAATTTAAAAAAAAAAAAAGGCAAAATAATCTCATCAATTGTTAATAATAATAATTATTATTATTGAATGTTGGCTTCTTTTGATAATAAATAAATAATAATAATAATGATACTAAAAAAATTTTTGTTTGCAATAAATATTATTTGAATAAATATATATATAGATTAATAAATGATGGTGCACAGTTATTAGTTATGTAAATGCAAAAAAAAAATAATTAAGAAGTCAATTGATTATTCTTAATGTATTGTAATTTTAAATTGAAAATATAAATTTATAAGTATATATACATATATGAAATGAAATGTTGACTTTAAAATACTTTTTTTCACTTATTTTTCTTATTGAATTATCAACAAATACTATTGTTTTAGTATTTGGTTACTGTATTACTTTGTTTTAAAGGCAAATTTAAAATAAAAAGGAAAAAATTTTTAACATGTGGTGAGAAAGCTATGGAAGCAATATAATTTTTCACCATGGAATTTTAGGTTTGTTAAAATTTATAGATTTACTGTTGGAAATGAATTGGAAAAGATTAAAATATTGTTGCTTACTTACATATAATTTGATTCACGATGAAAAAACCATTTAAACACTTCACTCTTTGATTAAAACAAAAAAAATTTAACTCACAAATGAAAGTAACGTACATTTTTTCAAAATTTTAACGTACACTATGAAAAGGAAAGAGATATTGGCAACACTGCGTCGGTAATTTCAAATAACTTACTCTATTACCGTCTCGTCTTGTGACACTTTTATACATTGAAATATTTTGTTTACTTAAAACTATAGAAAAATGACAGCGAGTTCAAATGGTAATGGAACTCTTGTGGATGAGTTCGAAGAAGCTTTTCAGGTATAAAATTAAATTTTATATAACTAATCCGTTGTCTTTTTGTTGATAAATAGGTACAAGATTATTTTTAATAAAACGAAAATATTGTGTCCTGTTTAGGTTAGAGTACAAACTACTTAACAAACTGTACATGTAAATTAAACAAGTTTTTGAAAGTTATTTAAGACAGTGCCAATTTAAGGTTTTGGGACGATAATTATTAAAGATTTAAAGATAATTATAAACGTCTTAACGTATATATTTTCTTTTCTAGTCATGTTTAAATGTATTAACCAAAGAGGGAGCACTCCCAACAATGGACAAAGATGAAATTAGTGTTGATGTTGATCACACAATATTAAAATTCATAGATTTAGCAAGACAATTAGAAGCATTTTTTTTACAAAAAAGATTTTTATTGTCTGCTTTGAAACCTGAAAGTGTCGTTAAGGAAGATATTAACGATTTAAGAGCTGAATTGAATAGAAAAGATGAATTGATCAAACGTCATTATGAGAAAATATCAGCCTGGCAAACACTTTTAGCTGATTTACAAGTTCAAAGTTGGGCTAAATCTCCTGCTCAGGGTTCTTCGAATACTCCTTTAGCTGGTACTCCTACTGGTGCACCTACTTCATCTCCAAATATTCCACCTCCTCAAAATTTAACACCTAACATGCAACAACAACTTCAACAACAACATTTACAACAACAGCAGCAACATCAACAACAACAACATCAACAACAGCAGCAACAACAACAATTGCAACAAATGCAACAGCAACAACAACAACAACAGCAGCAGCAACAACAACAACAGCAACAACAGCAGCAACAACAACAAATTCAACATCATCTACAACAACAAATGGGTCCAGGAGGTGGTGGTGGTCCTGGAATGGTTCCACAACAAGCAATGTTCATTCCACAATCAGGAAACCCCAGATTTCCAGTTCAAGGACCAGGTAAAATAAATTTATATTCTTAAACATACTTTTAACATCAATCTCATTACTACTATTATTATTATTTTGTAATTATACATAAATAAATTATAAGGTGGTATGCTTCAAGGACCGCTCGCATATTTAGAGAAAACTACGAGCAATATTGGAATGCCCGATGGAAGAAGGTGACGGGGGCGTGGACGAGGGAGGGGACCCGGTAGAGGACGAGGCAGAGGCCGTGGAAGAGGCAGAGGTGGTGAACTGTCTTATTTATCTACTCCTTAAACTTGAAATTTATAAAAAAAAAAAAAAAATTGTTCCTTTTGCTCTATTCATTATAGTGCAACACATTTTATTATTATTATTATTATTATTTGTTTTCAATATAATTTTGTAAAAAAAAGAATTAAAAAAAAAGAAAAAAAAAAGTTATTATTATAATTTTCATTTTATATTTATTTAAAAATTATTATTATTATTATTATAATCATTATTGTGTTTGAAAAAAAATTATACAAGAGCATTTTTTATCATTGCATTTGGTTAACGTCTACTTTTTACGACAATGTTGTTGTGTAAATATTTTGGCATGCCAAACTACTCCCCCCCTCTTTTTTTTAAATGATAATACGACGGACGAATGCTGTTGTAAGACATGTAAAACTTCTTTAATATATAAAAAAAAAATATTTCAAAACGAAAAAAAATTTTGTGTTGTTAATTTTTTCCACCGTCTCCATTTCTCCCACATCCTTTTCTTTTTTTTTTTTTTTTGAATAAATTTCGACTCGAATAAACCATCTAGAATTTAACATCTCGATTTTAAAAATTCAATCAACGTTCTCGTCGGTCTACCCGTCATTCCTTTTCTTAAATAAGGATTATCTAAAGAAGGCCCCATGACTCCGGCGATATCCAAATGCATCCAATCGACGGGTGGTACGAATTCTTTTAAAAAAGCCGCCGCCGAACACGCTCCTCCCGCAGAACTTTTACCGATGTTCGTTAAATCGACCATATGTGAACTTTTCAATTGTTTCCCGTAGCTTTTCCATAAGGGTAATCGCCAAACGCGATCTCCCGTGTACCTTCCAGCTTCTTCGAGTTGTTTCCACAGAGAATTTGAATTGGTAAAAACTCCGGTGGCTTCGCCGCCCAATGCTATCATCATGGCTCCTGTAAAATATAATTTTTATTAATAAAAATTTTTAACGGAAAACTCCATTAACAAATCCTGTCATTACCTGTCAGAGTTGCGACGTCGACGATGAATTCAGGTTTTAATGTACTCGCGTAATGAAGTGCGTCGGCTAATATTAATCTTCCTTCTGCATCCGTGTTATCGATTCTAACCGTTTTTCCATTCATTGCTTTTATTATGTCTCCAGGTTTGTTCGCTATGCTACCCGGCATGTTTTCGCATAGCGGAATCAAAGCTAAACAACCAATTAAATAAATATACCGTACAACAAATCGTAAAATTTTATAATTATTTACTTACTTGTGACGTTGATCGGAAGATTTAATTTTGCTATTCCGTATGTTGTTGCGAGTACGCTTGCGGCACCGCCTTTATCTCCTCTCATATCCAACATACCCGATGCAGTTTTCAAATTAACGCCACCGGTGTCAAAGGTTATACCTTTCCCTACGGAAAAAAAATTTAATTAATTTAAAAGAAATGAAAATAAGTTAGAAAAAAAAAAAATCATTCGTTACCAAATTTAATAATTACCTACTAAAACAATCGGTGAGCTTTCGGCTGATTTTCCAGTGTATTTGATTTCTAAAAATGTCGGGGGTTCTCCAGAACCTTTTGAAACGCTAAGAAAGGTATTCATTTTTTGACTTTCTATCCATTTTTTATCGTGAACCGTGACGTTAACAGATTTAACACCTTCGAATAATTTTTTGGCATTTTCGGAGAAAATGGTCGGTGTCATGAGATTCGCGGGTGCATCGGCAAACCTTCTGGCGATGTTTTGTGCTTCTCCTTTCACGACACCGATTTTCCATTGGTCGTCCCTGTTTGATAAAAAACAAATTTTTGTTTTTCCCCGTTTGAACATCAATTTTATCCATTTTTTAATCATCTACCCACTTGTCGTTACATCCTCCAGTGTAAAGTTTAACTTTAGGTACTTTTAATTTATCCATTTCGTTTTTATGTTCGTCGTAACACCATAATTTCAAAGTGACACCTTCGGCTGCTGCTTCGGCATCTTGAAAACCATCCACTTCGATTTCGTCGACTTTTAAATTTTGCAATGCATGTGCTCCATCTGATAATAATAAATTTACATTAAAATTTTTTTTTCGTTCACTTTTTCGGGGGGGGGGAGGGGGGGAATTATTTACCTGCAGCTGCTATCCTTATTCTTTCTTTTAAATTATTCAATCCTTCGGATTCATCTTCTTCTTGGTTTGGTTTTTTTAATCCGACAACTGCAACCGCCGAATAATCATCGGATAAATCGTAGAATAATTTTACTTTTGTCAAATCCAAATTATTTCCTACGACTCTAAAAAAAAAAAAATTAAAAGATAATTTTTTCCAATCTCTTTTCTAGAAAATTCTCAGTAAACAATATTCTAAAAAAAAGAAAAAAAAAATTTACTCAACTTTTAAACAAAAAGAAAAAAAAAACTTATTATTCACATAATTTTTTTTTTTTTTTAAATTTTAATAAATAAATAAAAACGTTCGCCATTTTTTAAAATATTTTTTTTCGTAAAAATAATAATAATTTATTTCCGTTTTTTTTTTCTTTTTTTTTTTTTTTTTTTGAATTATTTACATTTAAAAATAAAATTTAATTTATGAACAAACAAATTTAAAATACTTTTCGTAACACGTATCTATATATATATATATAATATTATCCCTACCCAATTTTAATTATTTTTTTTTTTTTATTACGGTAATTAATTATTTTTCGAAATTAAAATTAAAAAAAAAAATGAAAGACGTGATAATAATTATTATTATTCCAATTGTTCGTTACTTTTCATTTCCGTCGGGTTTTTTTTTTTTTTTCTTTTCATCGTTTCCGGAATCTACTACTACTACTACACGTCAACAAAAAAATTGAAAAGAAAATTTTAATTGTAAGACTAAGAAAAAAATTTAATAAAATGTCGTTCTGGTCTTTTTTTTTTCTAACCAAAAAAGAAGATGCGTTAATTTAAACTTTTTTTTTTGTTTTTTAAAAATCTCTAATTAATCGATAATAACGATTAATTCGATTATCTCGAATCTAAAATTCTAAATTCTAATTATTTTTCAATCATCAATCTACCATCAACGCAAAAAAAATTTTCCTTTTTTAATTTAAATGAAATTACGAGAGGATCGATTGATTGATCGATTGATCGATCGATCGATCCCAACTGTTTTTTGGGAGAATTTTAAAAACAATTTCTGTGATTTGATTATCACCACGCATTATCGTGTCTTGTAAATTTTTATTTAGGGAGGGAAAAAGCGATGGGGGGGGGGTAGTTTCGTTATGACGTCGTCTTTGAGATCACGAAAAATTCAATTTTTCCTAGCGATTTTAAACGAGTTCCAATATTTTAATTATTCCCTGACTGTTGGCAGCGACGACAACGTTCGATTGTTGTCTCCAACAAACGGCCGAAACAAATTCGTTTGCATCGTCTTCCTTGCTGCTTTTTTCCAACACGCTGCGAACGGTGTCGAATTTAAAATTGAAAAGTTGTTTTGTAACTCCTTTGTAGTAGACGTACAATGAATTGTTTTCCGAACCGCAAGCAACGTAATCTCCATCCGTGGCCAATCCGACGAAATTTTTTTCGTTTATGTGTCCCACGAAAGACCTTAAACAGTGAGACTGATTAACGTTCCACATTTTCAATTGGGAATCCGTGGATGCTGAAACAATGTCTTCCTTGTTTAAAAATTTCACGTAGGACACGGCTTTCCTGTGACCCTTGAACACGGACAGAGCCTCTTTCATTTTTCTCAAATCGTAGTAGTGAACGCAATGATCGGCAGAGCCGAAAGCGAGATTGTAACTGCTGCAGGGATTGAATTTGACGCAGCAAACGTTTGCTTTGGCTTCGAGTGATGCCACAGAATGATCATTATTCAAATCCCAGAGCTTGACTCTCGCGTCGTCCGATCCCGATGCGATCAATCTCGTGTCGACATTATTGAAATCCACGCTCCAACAACGTTTTTCGTGTTCTTGAAATGTTTTAGTTCTTTGACCGGTGGTCACGTCCCAAACGGTTATCGTACCCTCGTAGTCGCTGCTAGCAAGAGTTCCTTTGTGGTAAAAATTCCAACTCACGCATGAGATTTTCGACGTCGAAGTCATTTCCAAACACGGATAATGTATGTCCACCATGTCTCGTATCACCGACCCGTAATCGTAGATTTTAATGAGTTTTGTCACTCCGGCTATGGCAAAAAATTCATTGTCTTTGTCAAATTCAATGCTCGACACAATTGTCGAATTGTTAAATATGTCACTAGAATAATTTAATACGGCTAACGGACGAAGACAATTGTATCTTGAAAATTTAACTAAGTTCTCGCGGAAAACGTTCAATCCAGATTCTGAACCAGAACTGTCTGGAACGGATTTTTCATTCTGATCGATACCGAACAATAATTCTTTTGCCCTTGCAGAAAAATAACATTGTACGAAATCGTCAAAATGAGCGTGCATTCTTTTTCTTCGATTGGCTAAATTCGACGTTATGTTTTCTATATTTTTTTTTGATGAAAAATAACCATCGTTTGTGAAATTTTTATCGGTAACACTTTTCATGTCGCTATCGACCGTGTCCGATGTGATCATATTTGATTTTGATATTTCTATATTTTTTAATATGCTCTCAACTTCTTCCATGTCTTTTTGTATCAAGGCAACTTCTCTCGTCAACTGTTTTAATTTTTCTTCTCTTTGTTGTCGCAAATGTTTTAAAAATTCATACAATAGCTCGTTTTGAGCCGTGCAAGTTTCAGCTTCTAAAATGCATTTCCTTTGATTTAACACTTCAAGCATAACATTAACATCTGGCAATGATAAATTTTGAGAGCCGGAAGTAACAAAATCTCTTAAACCGTTGGTGTGTACTCTTTCTTGAGAATTTAAAGCTTGACTAAGTTCTTGAGCAAATAACTTAGTTTTGTGCTTTGAAACTAAATCGTTAAGTAAAAAATTTGGAAAAATGTCAGTTACTCTCGTGCTGACACCACATCTTGGACACTGCGGTTTTTCTACAAGGGCTTTCGTTATGCAACTATAGCAATATGTATGACCACAACGAGTGATGTGAGCTTCTTCGATTAATTCAAAACAAATTGGACAAAGATAATCACTACTGACTTCTTCATTAGATTCATTAACACCATTAAGAGAAGATTGATGGCTTTGTTTGAAAGATTGAGAACGATGGGATGCAGAGCCTGAGCGCAGGCTATGAGGTGATGCACTATTTCTTCCAGATGCCATTTTTACATATTCATTTTTTGTCTGACCTGAAACAGTGAAAGAAAATTAAGTTATTTATTTTAAAAAAAGACTTATTTAATGTCAAAAAAACAATATTTATAAAATAAACTGTTTCAGGTCTGACTGTGAAATATGTAAAGAAGCATTGATTTATTTTTATAATAAAAATTTGACATGAAATATTTATAGACACGACTAATTTTCATTATGGGTTCGAAAAACTTCACAGAGTAGAACTTAACAATTTATTATCATTTCATTAATATCTTTTAAAATATTAATTATAAATAAAAATTTTAAAATAGTTTTTATTTATTCTTACCTGTCCAGCAGAGTACTCAGCCTCCCGCAAACTGCAGTGTTAAAAGAATCAGCTCCTTCGGTTAAAGTATAATGTTGAGGTTTATCTACGTAACAACCAAGAACTAAAGCTTTCTAAAAAAAAAAAAAAAAATTAAATTAATTCCGGTTAACTTAAATCAAATGCTTTTCCCTTAAATAATTTAAACATTTAAAATAAGCATAAAATTTTTATTGAAGTGAAAAATGAAAAACAAAATCTCATAATGAAGGGATAGTAAAAATTCCGATTTCAAATATTAATAATACACCTCATATTTTATTTAAACGAAAAAAATAATTTGTTAATTATTATTACCTTCTTACTATCGGACTTATTAAAACTATATAATCTTGTGTTCAAATAATGATATTTGCAAAAATTTTTTCCAAAACCCATACGTACGAAAGCCATTTTACGTGCGAATAGGCATTGAAAAACATAGAACATTTGAAAATGTATTACATGATTTTCTTCTATGAAAAAAATTTTACCGCCAATATTTATTGAATTTACACAAACGATTTTGTTTTTTTGAATTTCTCCGAAAACTGATTTGCGAATTGGTTAATTATCATTTTTCACAAAATGAATAGTAAGTTAAGAATAAATATTACTCTATTTTAATGATTCATAAAAAAAATTTCATTTATTCTTTTGTTATTTTAATTGTTTAAAAATTTTTTGCAGCTAACCTAAACTGGTCAATTGAACATTATGAAGAAAATGTTAATGAATGCAATTCAATATTGAACTCTTTAGAAAATTATAATGGCATTCCTTGCATCAATTACTTACCTTTACAAAGTTTTGGAGATGGTACTTTGGTTAGGTATAGAGGAATGATACAAGATATGCTGAATCCGGAATTTTATGCTCCAACTTATTCCATTTTAAATACTCAAGACAATAAAACTTATCAAAGATCAGGAAAATTTAGAGATATTCCATCTTGCAAAGTAATTTCGATTTAACGTGTGAAGAATGACTCGTTAATTTTTTACTTTTAATCAATTTGAATTTGATTTTTAGGCTAATGAAGAATTTAAAAATGATGAATCGGAAGTTTTGCCTAAAGAAAGACAAGTATTATTTTGTATTCCTGTACCTGGAAGCAATGAGTGGGTCGAAAAAGTATCCTTTGTATAATTTTTAATTATTATTTAAAAGTGTTTAATTTATATTAAAGAAAAAAAGTTTAAAGTTTTTAAAAATAATTTTCATAAAATGTTATTTCATGAAAAAAACGAATAGTTTCTTAACAGTGTGATAAGTATTTAAAACAAAAATGTACCAATCAACATTTACCTATCGAGCAAAAGTCATTAAAACAAAAAAGAGAAGCAGAAAACAGTGATGATGAAATGGAAGTTGATCCTGATAATACAGAAACTACAACATCACCTGCAGCAATGAAAAAAATTAAAACCGCTGAAAATTTGAATGAATCGAATTCTCAAAATAGCACACATAATCTGACAAAATATTTCCCTTTTCAAATTCAAGAAGGGACACCATGTTTGATAAAAGTTTACGATGAACCAGATAAAACAAATTTTATTTTAAATGATGTTATAGAAGTTGTGGGATTTTTAAGTTTAAATCCAATGCTTGAAGCTAACTGGGAAGACACTGATGCTGAAGACAAGGCAATTCATCCTCCACCATCGTTAGTTCCCAGAATCCACGCCATATTTGTTAAAAAACAATCACACTGTAATCCTCTAGTTGATAAAATGAATCCTGGTGGTCAGTTTTCAAAGAAAAAATTATTTAATTTATTTTAATTGTAGTAGTTAAAGGTTAACAATTTATTATTATTATTATTTTCAGAAAACTTCAATGAGTTAATTAATAGTGCAAGAAGTGATTTGCATTTAATATTCACACAACTTTTATTCGAAGATTCTGTCGCTGCTGATTATTTATTATGTCATTTGATATCGAGAGTTTATGTTAGAAATGAAGGGCAAGTAATTGGAAAATTTAGTCTTAATTTACACAATATAAAAATTAAAAACTTTGCATCTTATTTAAATGAAATAATAAAATTGATTGTGACAAACAGTCATTACATTCCTTTAACAATTCAGTTGTTAAATGAATCTTGTTTTACACCCAAGTAAGTTTCGCTGTTGGAAAATTTTTTTTAAATTTATTTTTGATTAAATTATCAAAAAAAAAAAAAAATGACATTTTTCAGAAAAGACTACGAATCGAACAGATTATGGAGTGGAATTTTACAATTGGCCGACGGCACACATTTAATAATAAACGAAACGAGTATGGATGAAGGACAACTTAACAATCAGGGATGTCTTAATGTGATGGCTCTTCAAAAATTATTTCGTCAGCAAGAAATCCAATATGATTTCGGGTACTATTCGGTTGATTACAATGCAAATCTTCCGTTACTCGTTTTGTCCGAAGGGAAATCCATGTTTGACGTCGACATAAAATTAAAAGTTAAAACGGATTTTATCGAAGAAGAAACAATGAAGGAATCGTACGAAGGTGTGCGGGCATACCTAAATGAAAAAATATCGGATAAATTAAGAATTTATTTAACACGGGTTAAGCTTATGGATTTCGAATTGGGAGAAGATATGGTTAAAAAAATCGGACAAGATTACGTGTCAATGAGACAGAAAAACGAAAAAGTTAATTCTTCCGACTTACACACGTTGCTTGTCCTATCGAGATTATTGGCTTTAAGTCATGGGAGAACGACACTGACAACCGATGACTGGTCAAGAGCAGTTGAAATGGAATCAGAAAGAAAACTAAGAACAAGTTGATTTCAACAAAATATATATGTCACTTTTTTCTTGGACATTTTATGGTGAATAATGGAAATTATTATCATTTAAACATTGTGTTATCATTCATTTGTGTATATCACGATTAATAATACTACAATCGTAAAAAAATGTAAACAAGAATCAAAAAAAAAATTATGAATATAATATGTTGAATTTTTTTTGTTTATCGTTTGTAGTATTATATATGTAGTAAGTTTTCTTTTGACCTACTTATAAAAAAAAAGTGGGGAATGGGGGAATGGGGGAGGGGGGACACATAAAAGGAATTCAAAAAATTTTATTTTTTATTATTTTTTTTTTTTTTTTATTGAAAGATTTAAAAATTTTTATTTAAAGATTTTAATTGAGCAATGTAAAATTTTTTTTTTTTTTTTTTTTTTTGAAAATTATTAATATCAATTTTTATGTTAAATATTTTGATGGACAATCACTACAATATTTATAATTACAATGAATGTACAATCCTCGATATAATTAATTTACGAATAATTTAGGTTTTTAGGTGTCTTTTTCCATTTTGATTATGTTGAATACGTTTAACACACATTTTAAAAAAGGTTATACATAGCTACATATAACGTATAATTTTTAGTTTTTAACATAACTTGAAAAGGTTTTTTTTTTTTTTTTTCGTTGTTGTTATTGTTATTATTGTTTTTTTTTTTTTTTCTTTTTTTTTTAGCATTTAGGACATTTACTTTTCTTCTTCTTCTTACATTTGGGTTTTGGACAAGGTGGGGGACAAGGTGGGGGGCAACTTTGCGAGGTAGCTTGAGAACAATTTTTCTTTTTAGATTGTCTATGTAATTCTTGAGCTTTACATGCTGCAGCGAAGAAAGGTTGCTTTTCAGATTTCGACATTCTTCTCCATTTTTTAACGGCATACCGAACTACAACTGATCTTTTGCATCCTCTAAATTTTCTCCAGACGCACTAATAAATTTTAAAAATAAAAAAAGTAAAAAATTGTTTTCTCAGCCATTTTTTCTTCGGTTTGTTTACAAAACAATGTCACTAAAACTTTTTTTATTTTCTTCGGTATTTTTTTTTACAGGTACAGGAGATTAAAATAATAACGGATTGTTTCGTGTTAGAACAATTAGTAAATATTAAGTAAGAGAATAAATAAAAACAATCCAATGTTTGAATGAATGAATGAAGGAATGAATGATTTTAAAAAAATAGTGGGAAAGGGGGTGGGAAAAAAATGTTTCTCACCTTTAAAAAATGAAAAAATGGATTGATGCTTGGGAGCTTCTTTCGTTTTTTAGGACACATAGACCTTTTCTTTTTGGCACAACCTCCACAACCCATGTTGATAATAAATAAAAAAAAAAAAAAATTATTTTCTCACGAACTCGGTTTTTTTATAATTCAAAAATAAATAAATAAATAAATCACACAATAATTATTATTATTATTATTATTTATAAGTAATGAAATTTTCCGCACTGAAAATTTTGATATGCCAAAAAAATAAATATAAGAGGTTAAATAAAAAATTTAGATTCTAAAGTTTACAATACAAGCAAACTAGTTTATTGACGATAATATTTGTTTCTATGTTCATTTGTTACGACCATCGTTTTTTTTTACTTTTTCCTTTCTTTCTTTTTTTTTTTTTTAAATTTTTTTTTTTTTTTTTTTTTTACTTAACAATTAAATTTTTAAAATTTAAATTTTAAAATTAAAAAATAGAATTTATCAACATTTATACAATAGAGCTATCCTCCTGATTAATTTTATGCGTTTTTCTTTTTTTTTTTTCAGTGAATCGTTGTAACGTCACTTCCGGTTTGGTTTTGCGAGGAAGTATAATGACGGATGTTTTTCGTTAGTTGGTTCATGTGATCTGTATCGACTGGATTAGGAATGAAAATTTTTTTTTCGGTGAGTCGATTAAATTATTTTATTATTATTTATCGTTTGGGGATTTTTATTATTTTAACACGTGGAAAAAAAAAAAAAAACGTTCCCTCGCCCGGTATTATTATTATTATTTTTTTAAATTATATTTAAAAATCGATATGAATATTATTATTATTATTATTATTTAACAAAAAAAAAATTCTACGCATGTGTGCATAATTAAATTCATAATTCTAGAATAATTCGTGTCATCGGGTCATTTCCAGAGATTACATAATAAATGACGATCCTCGATTATCAATTTTTTTTCTTTTTTTTTCTCTCTCTCTCTCTCTATTAAAAAAAAAAAAAAAAAAAAATCTTCTCGCACACCTTTTACAGATTATGTACGTACCTTTTGTTCTCTTTTTCCCCCGCCCCCCACGCCACTACACCTTCGAATTCTTTTTTTGTTTATTCTCTAAATTTTGTTGAAAAATAATAAATAAGATACGTAATCACCCCCGACGTTGTAAATGTTCCAGAATCTCACGTCTTTGTCGTATTATCCCAGACAAATTTATATTCAAAATGACAGAATGAGAGAACGAACGAACATTTTTATTTCCTGCTGTGAAATTTTAAATTGATATCATTATCATCATCATTATCGGACAGAAAGGTTTCTTTTTTTTTTTATAAAAAAAAAAAAAACATTTGTTGGGATGTTGAAAGGTCGATTTGTCGTCATCATAATTATCATCATCGCAATCACAATCACCGCCGCTGGAATTCATTTTAAATATTTATATTAATAAGTCCGTTCAAATCAAACTAAAAGGTTCTCCATCATTTAACAAAAAATGAACCTGAAACGAGTCCTTCCGGCTTTTTCTCTCTCTCTCTCTCTCATCTTTATTTCATTATAATCGTTTTTTTTTGTTTATTCATCGATTTTGGGCGTGAAATTACTAAAGAGTAGAAAGAAGAAAAGAAAAAATTTGTTCAGTACCTGGATTAAGTAAAAAAAAAGGGGGAAGGGGTGAAACTGGGAGTTTGATCAGAATAGAGTAAAAAAATGGGAAAGGAGGATAGATGAATGGGACCCCGGACATCTTTCTCTTTCTCTCTCTCTCTAGAAATACGCAAGATGCGGGGGTAGTAAAGGGTGGGTAGGTGTGTCAGAAAGAGGAGTGGCGCGAAAGTAAAAGAATTTGAGATTTTTATATAAATTATTATTATTATTATTATTGACGCAATTTAAAATTGAAACGATCGCCACGACGATGACGTCTTAATCGACGTCTCTGACGACGAAATAATTTTTTTTTTTTTTTTTTTTTAGTTACGTGCTGTGAATTTTAAATTTAAAAAAAAAAAAATTGTTAACGTGACATCGAGCAAAAGGCAATATTATTATTAATGATAATAATAATAATAATAATAATAATAATAATAATAATAATGATAATTTTTCATTTTTTAAACGGTTGGATATTTATTATTTTAATGGAACGGGTTGTCAGGTGATTCGGCGTAGGCGAGGAAAAAAAAAAAAATTTTTTATTTTGACGAATCCGTAGGAAAAAAAAAAAAAATAATAATAATCGATAACTTTATTATTATTAATATTATCATTATCATCATTATTATCATCGCCATAATTTTAATAAATTTTAGTTAACGACGGAATGTGTGTGTGTGTGTATATATATATATATATAAAACTATTTGGGATTTACTATGATTACGTGACGTATTTTTTTTAAGGTATTTTCAGGGTTTTAGGTTTTAGTAAATAATAATAATAATAATTATTATTATTATTATTATTATTTGCCGATTTTTGGCACGTACGCGCGTACGTCGTCTATCCCTGCATTCACTTTGACGTAGACAAAATAATGATAATCTCTCTCGTTGTTTTATTATATATATATTAGGTTTATTCATTAAATTCCAGGAGGAGGATGTTTAAAAAGGTTACATGAAAACTTTACCTTTCGTTGCGCATGCGCGTGTGCGAAAATTTTAAAAGGAAAAAAAAAACTGTTTACCACCTGTTAAAATTTATTTTTATTTTTTATTTTTGTTTTTTTATTTTCGTTGGGGGAAAGAGGGCGCGGGCGTGTTTTTCGCTAAAGTTTTCGCCCCCGTTTTGTTTGGTTTTGTCCGATTTAAATCCCCTAAGTTTTTCCCCTTTAAAAAACCTTTTGTTTTGAAAAAAAAAAAAAAAAAAACGAATGATTTTTCTTTTTTTTTTTTACCTTATACCTTTCTATTTTTTTTTTTTTTTTTATTCAAAGATAAGGAGGGGGAAGGAAAAAAAATTATTCAAAACGTTAAAAAAAATATCTCTGTCTCTCTCTCTCTCTCTCTCTTTCTCTCTGATGAATTCTCGACGAATTTATCTGTGAAAACTGACTCGAATGGTAATAAGAAAAATTAAATGAGCCCCCTTAAACGTTGAATAAAAAAAAAAAAAAAAAAAAAAAAATTGAGGGGGTGGTACGAATGAAAAAGAAATTTTTATTTAGTACGATTCGAAGGATTCGAATTTTTTCTTTTAAAAAAAATATTTTTTTTGTTTTGTTTTTGTTCATTGTAGGCGTCGTCGTCGTCGTTGTTTGTTTGTTTGTTTGTTTTTGAAATTTTTAAAAAGCTTGAAAATAGTTGAGTACGGGATATATTATTATTATTTTCACTATCGAACGCGACATGATTTCTGTTTATTTGTTTGAGTTTTTCAGCATTTATTCCAGGTTTCTACCCGACGATTCCTTAGGGATAAATGCTCGAATTTCGTTGGTGCTATTTATAATATTTTCCGAAGAATGTGGGCCGTCCCACATAGTGCGATTTCCTGGATGGTTTCTTCTTTTAAGTTCTTCAAAATTTTCTTTAAATTTCCTTTTAATAAATGTGGCATGGCTCCCAGTGCTCCCACGATAACCGGAATAGTTTCTGACTTTACTCCCCACATGTTTGGTGTTTTTTTTCCGCCGGTACAGATACTTCAATTATCTTACACCATTTTTTGGAATTATGTCGCAGGATGATATCCGGTTTGTGTGCTTGAACAGTTCTGTCAATGTGAATTTGTTGTGTTGTTTGGATGTGGTTGCACCATTCCTTGAATAATCCATCCATTCCGTATTCACGATAGATATTCCAGTGAAGATATTTACATATTTTGGTTTGCTTTTTTAAGTATTCATGTTCAATATTGAACAACCGGAAATTAATTGACCGATTGTTTCCGACTGCGATTGGTCAGTTCGGTACATATCATCTTGACGAATTTTAAGAATTTTTTCCTCTTAAATATAAATTCGTAGTGCCTGATCTTGTTCAGCTGTAATAAACGCTTCTGTTTCAGCCTCTTTTAATTTTCCACGCCTTAACCTTATATTATTATTATTATTAAACTCCTGGAACTGGAAATTTTTAAAATTGAATTCAAACAAAAAGAATGCGCATTAATTGATACATATTATAATAAAATCTTAACGTTACTAGAAAAGTACAAAAAAAAAAAAAAAAAAAAAATTAATATCAAGTTCCTGGAAATCCTAAGGCATTTATTTTATTCCTTTTTATTTTACGAAAGCACACGACGGGAAAAATTATGGAAAATGAAATCGGTGGTGGTGGTGGTGGTGGGGGGGAAAGGGGAAGACGGGCAAAAAATATTTTCCGGTTAAATTTTTTTTTTTTTCTTCCTCTCATTCATACACATCAAACGGATCAAAATTTTTTATTAATTTTTACTAAATTTTTCCTTTTTTTTTCTTTTTTTCCTTTTTTTTGTTTAAAAATTTTTTTTTTTTTTCAAAGGAATTATTTATTATTATTATTAATTTGTATTAAATTTACATAAAAGAGAGAAAGAAAAATTTTTTTTTCTCTCAATAATTTTTTTGTCCCTTTTTTATTTTAAAAAAAAAAGAAAAATTCATACCTAGACAAAAAAATTCGTCATCATCGATTTTTTTTTATTCACGGTGGAATAAATCAAAAATAATAATAATAATAATAATAATAATAATAATAATAATATTTGTTTTTTTTCGGGAAATTTATTTTCCTCTAATAAGAAAATTTCATTTTCTTTTCTTTTTTTTCCGGTGCTGTACTAATTACTTTACAACTCGTTGTTCTTTGTGTGTGTGTGTGTGTTCTTTTTACTTAAAAAAAAAAAAAACCTTAAAACCACTTGTACAAAATTAATAATGTAAGATAATATATATGCATAATATACGGTGGAACCGTATTTCCGTTAAATGGTTTGCATGCTCGTAAAATTTTCTTTTCGCTAATTTAATATTCACCGGGCATATTTTAACGAGTCGAAAGAGAAGAGAGAGAGAGAGAGAGAGAAAAACTAAGAAAAATGGAAAGAGAATGAGAGAGGGAAGGAGGGAAAAGTAAGCCTTTTGAATTTTGCACGCAACTGGTTTTTTTTTTTCGGTTCGTTCTTAACTTTTAACAAAAAAAAAAAAAAAAAAAAAAAGGATCAACGAAACAACCACACGGTTCCCGGTTGTTGTTATGTTTTCTCAAAAATTTTATATATGTTTAACGTAGTAAGAAAGAAAAAAAAAAATTTTTGTTTTTAATTACGGTAAGGAAAACGGTTAGGAAAACAACAAAAAAAAAAAATGGGGAGGAGAGAGAAAAACGAGGGAGTTAAAAATCATAATACTTACCTAAACATGACCCTGTCGTCTGTTTTTTTTTTTTCCTTTTCCTTTTTTCCCGAAGGCATTCCTCTCCCTTTTCTTTTTACCACCCTTTCCTTCCTTTTTTTTTTAGAAAATTTCAAAAATTTTGTTTAAAAAATTACTAAAAAGAAAAAGGAAAAATAATTCGTGTATTCATTTTTGCCTAAACATCATTTTCAAGGCGTTTTTTAAAACTTTTCTCGGTGATTTTTAAAATTTTCCAGAAAGAATCGTAAAAAATAATAATAATAATGATGATGATGATCATGATGATGATAATCTACGAGGTTTTTTTTATATTACTCGGAAATGATTTCGTAAAATTATTAGCATAAAAAATCAATTTCGAAAGTAAAATTAAATATTTTTTCACGATATAATAATAACATAAATTATTACCAAGTTTTTTTTATATCGGCCTTTTTTAACGTGAAAATTATTATTATTATTATTATTATTATTAGTATTAATTAATTATTATTTTGTAATAAATACGAATGAAAAAACTTCGAGTGCGAATTGATGAAAAACTTTTCGATTTTCCTTCATTTTTCATATGGATAAAATTTAAAAATTTAAAAATTTAAAAATTATTATTATTATTATTTCCGTTTGGTATTCGGACGTCGAATTTTATGATGTATTCAAAATTTGGAATTTTTTTATTTATTTATTTATTTTTTCTGGGCAGTAGTGGAGGGAGAGAGGAAGGGGAAATTGAATATCCGGTTTGTAAATGAGAGATAGACGTAATAATTTTCGTTTATTACAATTCTTGAAATATTTATTATTGTACCGGAAGTTAAATTTCAATACTGGACAATCGTAAACCTTTTTTATTTTATGCGAACTCTTAGTAAAGTAAACAAAATTTTATTTTTTTTTTCGTATATTATTCAGGTTCGTTTGAACCGGAAATAAATCGAAAAAAAAAAGAAACAGGAAATAATTTTTTTTTAATTGTTTATGATTTGAATGGTTACGTAGATGATGATGATGATATAAAAATTTTTTGTTCATTTTACGCAGAAAATTTTAATGATGATTTTATGCGTAGGCTGGAATGGCACGGTTAATGTTGTTGTTGTTTTTGTTTTTTCTCCAGGAAAATTTTAAAAAAAAAAGCGCGCGAAAACATTTTAAAAACTTTTCTTTGTTTTTTTTTTTTGATTTTGATTAATTTTTTAACAAAACGTAAATTTCATTTAATTTTAATCATTCAAATCGGTATACACGTTTTGATAATAATAATAATAATAAATTGTGCTGCCGATTATTTTGGATAAAATTTTTTTTTTCATAAAAATCACGTGACTTTTTTTGTTTTTGTTTTTTTTTTTTTTTTTACCTCTTCGTATTAAATTTTCGAAACGTATTTTTTTTTTTTTTTTCACTTTCTCATCTATCCGATTTTGATTTATGAATTTCATTCATTCATTCATTTTTTTACACGCCGCGTTTTTTTATTACACGCACGTGCGTGCGTGCGTGCGTGAGGAAATGAAAACCATAAATAAAAATAATTAAATTCGTTGGTGTGATCGTTTTTTTTTTTTTTTTATTAAATTTTACTTTATTGTTTTCGGTTTTTTTTTTTTTTTTACAATTTTGTTTTTTGATTCATTGCAAACGTTTAAAAAATTAAAAATATTTACTAATACTACTACTACTGTGATGATGATGATGATGATGATAATAATAATAATGATTTAATGTAGGATAAAAACAAGAGAAAGGATAAAATTTAAATATGGCGACGTCAACGTTTTTTGTTTTTTAAAATTAAAATTTACTTATTCGAATTGTATCTTACATCAATAACTATTATTATTATTATTATTATTATTATTATTATTATTATTATTATTTTCTATTTTCGTACTAAAAATAAATAAAATGAAAAAGATAATAATAATAATAATAATAGTAAGAAATCGATAATAAACTCTTTTTGGGAATTAACAATTGACATTTGCGAAAAGCTCAAACTTTAACCTCAGAAAACAATTTTAATGTTTTTCCTTTTTTTTTTTTTTTTTTTTCTATTCCCCCAAATATTTTTAAATTCCCTTTAGGTTTTTTCTATTCGTACGAACGAAAAAAAAAAAAAAAATTATTTTAAATCAGGGGTTACCAACTATAAAAAAAAAAAAGTTTACGATTTAATCGTGTGGTTGTCGATAAAAAAACAAAAACATTTTGATGGAAATATTTTGTATATGATTCTCTCCCTCTCTTTTTCCTCCCCTCGTCTCCCCAATTAAATTTTAAATACCTCTCAATTAACGTATTTGTAATTGTAAAAAAAAATTTTTTTTTATTTTTAAAGTTGTCAACCCTGATTTAACGTTATAAAATTTGTTTTTTTTTAAAGAAAAATAGAATTTTAATGCGTATGATCAAATTAACTTTTTTAACTTGAATAAAAAAGGAAATTTAAATCGCTATAAAAATATATATATATATATGTATATATGAATATAATCGATATATCGAATCGATAATAATAATAATAATAATAATAATAATAATAATCTTTAAAGAAAAAAATTTACTACTAATGACTTTTTTTTTTTTTAAAGAGAAGAAAAATGGGATGGGAAATAAAAAGAAAGAAAAAAAAAAAAAAAAGAAAAACGTATTTGAATTTATTTTATTTTATTTTATAAAATTCGTGCTTTCATTTTATATGTATGTATATATAGTCACGTGATTTTCTTTTTTTTTTTGTTTTGTTTTGTCTTTTCTGTAGAAAACAAAATTATTTTCGTACGAAAAAAAAGAAAAACAAAGAAAAATTGATGATTTATGCTATGAAAATGTTATTTCGAATTCTATACTACGTCCTCTCGTTGTATGAAAAAAAAAACAAAATGGCGTCTTATATAATTTTTTTGTTGTTGTATGTTTTGGAAAAGTGAGAAACGAGAGTGTTCGTGTGTAAAACGAAAAAATTCTTTTGATTTGATATATTCGAAATTGAATTTTCAATTTTTCCCGCCTTTTTTATCGTACCTGAAATATTTTGATTTAAAAAAAAATTAACGATGTAGAGAAGAAAAATTATCATGGAAGATTTTTCCCTCGTCTCATCGAAAGTATTTTTTTTTTATTCATACCTCAAGGGTCATTGACCTTTCTTTTTTATAAACAAACAAACAACAACCATCGAGTCGATTGATTTGAAAACTTGTAAATTTTTTTTATACGAGTTAACTAATTATTATAATTAACCCACTCGTAATCCCGGTTTATTTCCTTTCTTTCATCCCTCCCCTTCTCTCCCCCTTCTCTCTCCCCCCCGTAACAAACCCAACAACAACAACAAAGCCCGAAAATAATAATAAATTTTCAACCTTTGTTTAAAAAAATGTTCATAATTAAAAAAAAAAAAAATT